>NC_053027.1:73063413-73182956 GCF_003073215.2 Triticum urartu | reverse complement strand
ACTTTTCAGAGTAAGGAACTCAGTTTTAGACTTGATTGAGAAGCTTGAAACTGCATTTCTACAGTCAACTGCACTAGAGAAGACCACACCTTCATCAATACATGGATTTTCCCTGTCATACATCTTTACACGTCTGTCCTCTTCTGCATCTTTAAAAACTCCCAACTCAACATCCTATTGCTTCCATCATCATCTCCATCTAAAAATTCTGCAGGAATGTACTCTTTATCTGTTGCATCTCCTTCATCATTATTGTGCTGGACATATCTAGGATATAGAACCTCATCCTCCACACTAGGTGCATCAGGCAATGCCTCCTCCACAACAGGATCAAGTGGCTTCTTTTGGTGTTCTTGGCTTTCATTGACACTTCCAGTTGCATAAGCACTTGGTGTTCTATTGCTAGCCCTAGTTCTGGATGCAGATGGCCTGGAACTAGATGTGTTCACACATCTCTGACCTCTAGTTCTTTGTATAACTGTGATTTCCAAACTGCATGACATAGTTGTTGTATTACTTGCAAACATCAAACCTAACTCTGCATCACACTGCACATGGACCCAACAAAGTTTGGAACTATCCCAATATCTGATCTCAACAGAATCAAACAATCCCCATGGATACTTGGCACAAATGGCATCCCTAAAATTAGTATATGAACTAGTGTTGTCCACAACTAAAGGAAATGTGAATCCATAATCTTTTCCTTTTGTACCAGCAGAAACTAGAACAGTGGTCTCCATTCTAACTGAAAGAAAGAACACTGTAGCTGGATCCCTCCGATCATATGACACACAATATCGAGTGAGAAAACGCACAAACTCTAGCCTAAACCCTAAATCCAAGCAAATCTCCTGTGAAAAAACTGAGCAAATCAGGTTCGACGATACTAACCTTAGGTGACTTTGCCGTGCAGATCCCCCCCGCTTGTCGCCGTTGGTGCAGATCTGCCACCGCTTCTTGCCGTTGGTGCAGATCCGCCACAGGAGCTTCCCTTGTCGCCATTGGTGCCGCCGCATCCGCCTTCTTTGCGCTGCAGTGGAGGTGTGTTGTTCCTACCACCGCAGCCGCCACCACCGATGCTTTCTCCACTCCCCCCATCACCTTGCAATGGATCTGGCCATGCCGCTCGAAGCCGCAATTTAGGGTTCGTGAGAGGGAAAGAGAGAGAGAGAGAGAGCAAGAGTGGGGAGAGAGTGAGTGAGCATGAGGGCAAGCGGTGTCCAAAGTAACGCGTCGTTTGCGGTCAAACATCGCTGACTAGATGGCGATGTGCCGGAAGGGCAAAAATGCAAGCAAAGCGACGTGAGATGGGCAAGACCGCGTGTTTTGAGAAATTAGGGGCAAATCAGTCGAGGGTGACCCAACTAAGGGCACAAAAACAATTATCCCTTCTTGAAATGGCCCCAACTTTTTCAAGCAGATGGGCATGATCATGGTAGTTACCTTACCAGGTTTGAACAATTTCTGACACCGTATGCAAGTTGCAACATGTCCGCCCATTTATCAGCCTTTTTTGGCCGAGAAAACTCTGAAAATGCAAAATTTGTCGAAAACCAAAACAACTTGGCATGTTGCCTTGAATTGGTCATACAATGCTATGAAAAAAATTGGGGTCATTTCAAGAATGTTGGGAAATATCATTCTCTCACACGGAGCCTTCTCGCCTACCTGAACACCCTCCGTTGATCATGGTCTATGTTTGGACATCCTTCAAATCAACACAACATTTGCAAGAAGGTGGGCATGTCCATGGTATACATCCATGTCAGGTTTGAATGATTTTTGACACTGTATGCAAGTTGCGACATGTTCGACCATTTATCGGTCTTTTTGACCAAGAAAACTCTAGAAAATACAAAAAGATTCAAAAACCAAAACAGATTGGCATTGAGCCTTGAATTGATCGTACAAGGTCATGGCAAAAATATTTTCAATTAAAATATGTCAAGAAACAATGTGCTCTCAACGGAGCCTTCTGGGCTTCTGGCCTATCTGAACTCCCTTTGTTGAACATGATCTATTTGTGGACATCCTTCAAATAACACCAAATTTTGCAAACAGTGAAGGAAATATGCCATAGAGGCAATAATAAAGTTTTTATTTATATTTCCTTATATCATGCTAGAATTGTATTAACCGGAAACTTAGTACATGTGTCAATACATAGACAAACAGAATGTCACTAGTATGCCTCTACTTAACTAGCTCATTGAATCAATGATGGTTATGTTTCCTAACCATAGACATGAGTTGTCATTTGATTAACGGGATCACATCATTAGAGAATGATGTGATTGACTTGACCCATCCATTAGCTTAGCACGATGATCGTTTAGTTTGTTGCTATTGCTTTCTCCATAACTTATACATGTTCCTATGACTATGAAATCATGCAACTCCCGAATACCGGAGGAACACTTTGTGTGCTACCAAACATCACAACGTAACTAGGTGATTATAAAGGTGCTCTACAGGTGTCTTCGATGGTGTTTGTTGAGCTGTCATAGATCGAGATTAGGATTTGTCACTCCGATCGTTGGAGAGGTATCTCTGGGCCCTCTCGGTAATGCACATCAATATAAGCCTTGCAAGCAATGTTACTAATGAGTTAGTTGCGGGATGATACATTACGGAATGAGTAAAGAGAGTTGCCGGTGACGAGATTGAACTAGGTATTGAGATACCGACGATTGAATCTCAGGCAAGTAAAATACCGATGACAAAGGGAACAGCACATGTTGTTATGCGGTTTGACCGATAAAGATCTTCGTAGAATATGTGGGAACCAATATGAACATCCAGGTTCCGCTATTGGTTATTGACCAGAGACGTGTCTCGGTCATGTCTACATAGTTCTCGAACCTGTAGGGTCCGCACGCTTAACGTTCGATGACGATCGGTATTATGAGTTTATGTGTTTCGATGTACTGAAGGTAGTTCGGAGTCCCGGATGTGATAAAGAACATGACGAGGAGTCTCGAAATGGTCGATACATAAAGATCAATATATTGGATGACTATGTTTGGACATTAGAAAGGTTTCGAGAGAGTTCGGGCATATACCGGAGTACCGGGGGGTTACCGGAACCCCTCGGGGAGTCAATGGGCCTTAATGGGCCATAGTGGAAAGGAGGAGGAGGCGGCCAAAGTGGGGGCGTGCCCCCCCAAACCCAATGCAAATTGGAGGGGGGGGGGGCTTCCCTTCTCTCCTTCTCCCCCTTCCTTCCCTCTCCTACTCCAACTAGGGAAGGGGGAATCCTACTCCCACCGGGAGTAGGACTCCCCCCTTGAGCACGCCTAGGAGGCCGGCCCTCTCCCCCTCCTCCACTCCTTTATATACGGGGGGAGGGAGGTACCCCATAGACACACAAGTTGATCAGTGATCCCTTAGTCGTGTGCGGTGCCCCCTCCACCATAATTCACCTTGGTCATATCGTAGCGGTGCTTAGGTGAAGCCCTGTTCCGGTAGCATCATCATCACCGTCATCACGCCGATCGTGAGTTTGTGGGACGTCACCGAGCCAAACGTGTGCAGATCGCGGAGGTGCCATACTTTCGGTACTAGGATCGGTCGATCATGAAGACGTACGACTACATCAACCGCGTTGTCATAATGCTTCCGCTTACAGTCTACGAGGGTACGTAGAAAACACTCTCCCCTCTCATTACTATGCATCACCATGATCTTGCGTGTGCGTAGGAATTTTTTTGAAATACTGCGTTCCCCAACAGTGGCATCCGAGCCAGGTTTATGCGTAGATGCTATATGCACGAGTAGAACACAAAGGAGTTGTGGGAGTGGGTGTATACATATTGCTTGCCATCACTAGTTGTTTCTTCATTCGGCGCTATTGTTGGATGAAGCAGCCCAGACCGACATTACGCGTATGCTTACACGAGACTGGTTCTACCGACGTGCTTCGCACACAGGTGGCTGGTGGATGTCAGTTTCTCCAACTTTAGTTGAATCGGATTCAATGAACAGTGTTCTTTCGGAAGATCAAAAAGCAATCACTATACCGCGTTGTGGTTTTTGATGCGTAGGTAAGAACGGTTCTTGCTCAGCCTGTAGTAGCCATGTAAAACTTGCAACAACAAAGTAGAGGACGTCTAACTTGTTTTTGCAGGGCATGTTGTGATGTGATATGGTCATGACATGATGCTAAATTTTATTGTATGAGATGATCATGTTTTGTAACACAGTTATCGGCAACTGACAGGAGCCATATGGTTGTCGCTTTATTGTATGAAATGCAATCGCCATGTAATTGCTTTACTTTATCACTAAGCGGTAGCAATAGTCGTAGAAGCAATAGCTGGCATGACGCCAACCATGCTTCGATGGAGATAAAGGTGTCAAGCCGGTGACGATGGTGATCATGACGGTTCTTTGGAGATGGAGATCAAAGGCACAAGATGATGATGGCCATATCATATCACTTATATTGATTGCATGTGATGTTTATCCTTTATGCATCTTATTTTGCTTAGTTCGGCGGTAGAATTATAAGATGATCTCTCACTAAATTTCAAGGTATAAGTGTTCTCCCTGAGTATGCACCGTTACTACAGTTCGTCCTACCGAGACACCACATGATGATCGGGTGTGATAAGCTCTACGTTCATATACAACGGGTGCAAGCCAGTTTTGCACACGCAGAATACTCGGGTTAAACTTGACGAGCCTAGCATATGCAGATATGGCCTCGGAACACTGAGACCGAAAGGTCGAGCGTGAATCATATAGTAGATATGATCAACATAGTGATGTTCACCATTGAAAACTACTCCATCTCACGTGATGACCGGACATGGTTTAGTTGATATGGATCACGTGATCACTTAGATGATTAGAGAGATGTCTATCTAAGTGGGAGTTCTTAAGTAATTTGATTAATTGAACTTTAATTTATCATGATAGTACCTGATAGTATTTTGCATGTCTATGTTGTTGTAGATAGATGGCCAGTGCTATTGTTCCGTTGAATTTTAATGTGTTCCTAGAGAAAGCGAAGTTGAAAGATAATGGTAGCAACTACACGGACTGGGTCCGTAACTTGAGTATTATCCTCATTGTTGCACAGTAGAATTACGTCCTGGAAGCACCGCTAGGTGACAAACCCGCTGCAGGAGCAACGCCGGATGTTGTGAACACCTGGCAGAGCAAAGCTGATGACTACTCGATAGTTCAGTGTGCCATGCTTTACGGCTTAGAACCGGGACTTCAACGACGTTTTGAACGTCATGGAGCATATGAGATGTTCCAGGAGTTGAAGTTAATATTTCAAGCAAATGCCCGGATTGAGAGATATGAAGTCTCCAATAAGTTCTACAGCTGCAAGATGGAGGAGAATAGTTCTGTCAGTGAACATATACTCAGAATGTCTGGCTACCACAACCACTTGACTCAGCTAGGAGTTAATCTTCTTGATGATAGTGTCATTGACAGAGTTCTTCAATCACTGCCACCAAGCTACAAGAGCTTCATGATGAACTATAATATGCAAGGGATGGATAAGACGATTCCTGAGCTCTTCGCAATGCTAAAGGCTGCGGAGGTAGAAATCAAGAAGGAGCATCAAGTGTTGATGGTCAACAAGACCACCAGTTTCAAGAAAAAGGGTAAAGGGAAGAAAGGGAACTTCAAGAAGAACAGTGATACGTCCATTTTGCATCATTCTTTTATATTGATATTTATTGCATTATGGGCTGTTATTACACATTATGTCACAATACTTATGCCTATTCTCTCTTATTTTACAAGGTTTACATGAAGAGGGGGAATGCCGGCAGCTGAATTCTAGGCTGGAAGAGGAGCAAATATTAGAGACATATTCTGCACATCTCCAAAAGTCCTAAAACTCCACGGGAGCACTTTTCAGAATATATAAAAAATATTGGGCGCAAGAAGTACCAGAGGGGGGCCATCCACCAGCCACGAGGGTGGGGGGGGGGGGCGCCCTACCCCCTGGGCGTGCCCCCTGCCTCGTGGGCCCCCTGGTGGCCCTCTGATGCCCATCTTCTGCTATATGAGGTCTTTCGTCCAAGGAAAAATCATAAGCAAGCTTTCGGGAAGAAACTCCGCCGCCACGAGGCGGAACCTTGGCGGAACCAATCTAGGGCTCTGGCAGAGCTGTTCTGCCGGGGAAACTTTCCTCCGGGAGGGGGAAATCATCGCCATCATCATTACCAACGATCCTCTCATCGGGAGGGGGTCAATCTCCATCAACATCTTCACCAGCACCATCTCATCTCAAACCCTAGTTCATCTCTTATATCCAATCTTTGTATCCAAACCTCAGATTGGTACCTGTGGGTTGCTAGTAGTGTTGATTACTCCTTGTAGTTGATGCTAGTTGGTTTACTTGGTGGAAGATCATATGTTCAGATCCATTATGCATATTAATACCCCTCTGATTATGAACATGAATATGCTTTGTGAGTAGTTATGTCTATTCCCGAGGACATGGGAGAAGTCTTGCTGTTAGTAGTCATGTGAATTTGGTATTTGTTCGATATTTTGATGAGATCTATGTTGTCATCCCTCTAGTGGTGTCATGTGAACGTCGACTACATGACATTTCACCATTGTTTGGGCCTAGAGGGAGGCATTGGGAAGTAATAAGTAGATGATGGGTTGCTAGAGTGACAGAAGCTTAAACCCTAGTTTATGTGTTGCTTCGTAAGGGGCTGATTTGGATCCATATGTTTCATGCTATGGTTAGGTTTACCTTAATACTTATGTTGTAGTTGCGGATGCTTGCAATGGGGGTTAATCATAAGTGGTATGCTTGTCCAAGTAAGGACAGTACCCAAGCACCGGTCCACCCACATATCAAATTATCAAAGTACCGAACGTGAATCATATGAACATGATGAAAACTAGCTTGATGATAATTCCCATGTGTCCTTGGGAGCCCCTACTGAAAACTGCTTATCATTTCCTTTTGCTCCTCGTTGGGTTCGACACTCTTACTTATCGAAAAGCTACGGTAGATCCCCTACACTTGTGGGTCGTCAAGAATCTTTTCTGGCGCTGTTGCCGGGGAGTGAAGCGCCTTTGGTAAGGAAAAAAATTATATAGTGTGCTGAAATTTACTGTCACTTGTTATTATGGAACATAATCCTTTGAGGGGCTTGTTCGGGGTATCTTCACCCTGACCAGTAGAGCAAACAGTTGCTCCTCAACCTACTGAACCTACTGAAAATGTTTACTTCGAAATTCCTTCGGGTATGATAGAGAAACTGCTAGCTAATCCTTTTGCAGGAGATGGAACATTGTATCCCGATTTACACTTAATCTATGTGGATGAAGTTTGTGGATTATTTAAGCTTACAGGTATGCCCGAGGATGTTATCAAGAAGAAGGTCTTCCCTTTATCTTTGAAGGGAGAGGCATTGACATGGTATAGGCTATGTGATGATATGGGATCATGGGACTACAAACGATTGAAATTGGAATTTCATCAGAAGTTTTATCCTATGCATCTTGTTCATCATGATCGTAATTATATATATATATATATTTTAGCCTCGCAAAGGAGAAAGAATCGCTCAAGCTTTGGGGAGGCTTAAGTCAATGTTATATTCATGCCCCAATCATGAGCTCTCAAGAGAAATGATTATTCAAAAAATTTATGCTCGACTTTCTCTCAGTAATCGCTCCATGCTCGATACTTCTTGTACTGGATCTTTTATGATGAAGACTATTGAATTCAAATGGGATTTATTGGAAAGAATTAAAAGCAACTCTGAAGATTGGGACCTCGAGAAGGTAAGGAGTCAGGTATAACACCTAAGTTTGACTGTGTTAAATCTTTTATGGATACCGATGCACTTCGTGAATTTAGCACTAAATATGGACTTGACTCTGAGATAGTAGCTTCCTTTTGTGAATGCTTTGCTACTCATGTTGATCTCCCTAAGGAGAAGTGGTTTAAATATAATCCTCCCATTGAAGTAAAAGTAGTTGCATCTATTAAAGTTTAAGAAAAGACTATCACTTATAATGATGCTATTGTTCCTACTGCTTATGTTGAGAAACCACCTTTCCCTGTTAGAATAAAGGATCATGCTAAAGTTTCAACTATAGTCAACAAAAGTAATATTAGGACACACAAACCCCCTGAGAAAGTTAAAGTTGAACCTAATATTGCTATGGTTAAAGATCTCTTGGACGATAATATTGATGGGCATGTTATTTACTTCTGTAATGAGACTGCTAGAATTGCTAGACCTAATACTAAAAATAAACATAGACCTGTTGTAGGCATGCCTGTTATTTCTGTTAAAATAAGAGATCATTGCTATCATGGCTTATGTGATATGGGTGCTAGTGCAAGTGCAATACCTCATTCCTTATACAAAGAAATTATACATGATATTGCACCGATATGGCCAATAGAGATACTATTTCACCGATTGGGATTGTTAGAGATGTTGAAGTCTTGTGTGGGAAAGTTAAATACCCTACTGATTTTCTTGTTCTCGGTTCCCCACAAGATGACTTTTGTCCCATTATATTTGGTAGACCCTTCTTGAATATTGTTAATGCTAAGACAGACTGCAATAAGGATAGGGGATATGTCTCATGAGTTTAATTTTGCTAAATTTCGTAGACAACCCCGTGATGAAGAATTGCCTAGTAAAGATGAAATTATTGTTCTTACTACTTTTGCTGTGCCTCCTACTGATCCTTCAGAACAATATTTACTAGACCATGAAAATGACCAGTTCATGAATGAAAGAAGGGAAATAGATGAAGTTGTTGGGGAACGTTGCAGAAAACAAAAATTTTCCTACGGTTTCACCAAGATCCATCTAGGAGTTCATCTAGAAACGAGTGATTAGATGCATCTACGTACCTTGTAGATGGCGAGCGGAAGCGTTCAAAGAACGGGGATGATGTAGTCGAACACGACGTGATTCAAATCACCGATGATCAAGCACCGAACGGACGATGCCTCCGTGTTCAACACACGTACGGAACGGATGACATCTCCTCCTTTCTTGATCCAGCAAGGGGGGAAGAGAGGTTGATGAAGATCCAGCAGCACGACGGCGTGGTGGTGGATGCAGGGCGTCACAGTAGCAGGGCTTCGCCTATACTACGAGAGAGAGACGTAATGGGGAGAGAGGAAGCACCAAAGGCTGAGGTATGAAATCCCTCCTCTCCCCCACTATATATAGGAGGGCCAAGGGGGGTGGTGCGTAGCCTAGGAGATCCAATCTCCTAGGTGCGGCGGCCAGGGGAGGGTTTCCCTCCCCCTCAAGGCACCTCGGGGTGCCTTCCACCACTTGGACTCCTCCGTGGTGGAAACCCTAGGCGCATGGGCCTAGTAGGGCTGGTGCCCTTGGCCCATGAAGGCCAAGGCGAACCCCCTACAGCCCATGTGCCCCCCCGGGACAGGTGGCCCCACCCGGTGGGCCCCCGGGACCCCTCCGATGGTCCCGGTACAATACCGATAACCCCGAAACTTGTCCCGATGGCCGAAACAGCACTTCCTATATATAATTCTTTACCTCCGGACCATTCCGGAACTCCTTGTGACGTCCGGGATCTCATCCGGGACTCCGAACAACATTCGGGTTACTGGATATTCATATCTTCATAACCCTAGCGTCACCGAACCTTAAGTGTGTAGACCCTACGGGTTCGGGAGACAAGCAGACATGACCGAGACGACTATCCGGTCAATAACCAACAGCGGGATCTGGATACCCATGATGGCTCCCACATGCTCCACGATGATCTCATCGGATGAACCACGATGTCGAGGATTAATCAACCCCGTATACAATTCCCTTTGTCAATCGGTATGTTACTTGCCCGAGACTCGATCGTCGGTATCCCAATACCTTGTTCAATATCGTTACCGGCAAGTCACTTTACTCGTACCGTAATGCATGATCCCGTGATCAACCACTTGGTCACCTTGAGCTCATAATGATGATGCATTACCGAGTGGGCCCAGTGATACCTCTCCGTTATCCAGAGTGACAAATCCCAGTCTCGATCCGTGTCAACCCAACAGACACTTTCAGAGATACCTGTAATGCACCTTCATAGTCACCCAGTTACGTTGTGACGTTTGATACACCCAAAGCACTCCTACGGTATCCGGGAGTTACACGATCTCATGGTCAAAGGAAAAGATACTTGACATTGGAAAAGCTCTAGCAAACGAACTACACGATCTTTGTGCTATGCTTAGGATTGGGTCTTGTCCATCACATCATTCTCCTAATGATGTGATCCCGTTATCAATGACATCCAATGTCCATAGCCAGGAAATCATGACTATCTGTTGATCAACGAGCTAGTCAACTAGAGACTTACTAGGGACATATTATGGTCTATGTATTCACACGTGTATTACGATTTCCGGATAATACAGTTATAGCATGAATAAAGACAATTATCATGAACAAAGAAATATAATAATAATGCTTTTATTATTGCCTCTAGGGCATATTTCCAACAGAAGTATTCTTTGAACAGGGACCTATTCTGAAACACAACTTGCCTGTTGAAATCCTAGGGGATCCTCCTCCACCCAAGGGTGATCCCGTGTTTGAGCTTAAACCTTTATCTGATACTCTTAAATATGCTTATCTTGATGAAAAGAAGATATATCCTGTTATTATTAGTGCTAACCTTTCAGAGAAGGAGGAAGAGAAATTATTGAAAACTCTGAAGAAGCACCGTGCTACTATTGGATATACTCTTGATGATCTTAAGGTCATTAGTCCCACTCTATGTCAACACAAAATAAATTTGGAGAAAGATGCCAAACCAGTCATTGATCACCAACGACGGCTGAATCCTAAGATGAAAGAAGTGGTAAGAAAGGAAATATTAAAGCTCCTTGAAGCAGGTATAATTTACCCCGTTGCTGGTAGTCAGTGGGTAAGTCCTATCCATTGTGTCCCTAAGAAGGGAGGTATTACTATCGTTCCTAATGATAAAGATGAATGGATTCCACAAAGAATTATTACAGGTTATAGGATGGCAATTGATTTTCACAAATTAAATAAAGCTACTAAAAAAGATCATTACCCTTTGGCTTTCATTGATCAAATGCTAGAAATATTATCCAAACATACACATTTTTGCTTTCTAGATGATTACTCTCGCTTCTCTCAAATACCTGTGTCAGCTGATGATCAAGAAAAGACCACTTTTACTTGCCCTTTCGGTACTTTTTCTTATAGACGTATGCCTTTTGGTTTATGTAATGCACCTGCTACCTTTCAAAGATGCATGATGGCTATATTCTCTGACTTTTTTGAAAAGATTTGTGAGGTTTTCATGGACGATTTCTCCGTTTATGGATCCTCTTTTGATGATTGCTTGAGCAACCTTGATCGAGCTTTGCTGAGATGTGAAGAAACTAATCTTGTCTTGAATTGGGAGAAGTGCCACTTTATGGTTAATGAAGGTATTGTCTTGGGGCATAATATTTCTGAAAGAGGTATTGAAGTTGATAAAGCTAAAGTTGATATTGAAAAGATGCCGTGTCCCAAGGACATCAAAGGTATAAGAAGTTTCCTTGGTCATGCCGGTTTTTATAGGAGGTTCATTAAGGACTTCTCAAAAATTTATTGGCCTCTGACTAACCTATTACAAAAAGATGTCCCTTTTGTCTTTGATGATGATTGTGTAGAAGCATTTGAAATACTTAAGAAAGCTTTGGTTTCTGCACCTATTGTTCAACCTCCTGATTGGAATTTACCATTTGAAATTATGTGTGATGCTAGTGATTATGCTATAGGGGCTGTTCTAGGACAAAGAGTTGATAAGAAATTAAATGTTATCCAATATGCTAGTAAAACCCTAGACAGTGCCCAAAGAAATTATGCTACTACTGAAAAAGAATTTTTAGCATTTGTATTTGCTTGTGATAAGTTCAGACCTTATATTGTTGATTCTAAAGTAACTGTTCACATTGATCATGCTGCTATTAAATATCTTGTGGAAAAGAAAGATGCTAAACCTAGACTTATTAGATGGGTTCTCTTGCTACAAGAATTTGATTTGCATATTATTGATAGAAAGGGACCTGAGAACCCCGTTGCACACAACTAGCCTAGGTTAGAGAATGTTCTTGATGACACACTACCTATTGATGATAGCTTTCTTGACGAACAATTAAATGTCATAAATGCTTCTCGAACTGCTCCATGGTATGCTGATTATGCTAGTTATATTTTTGCTAAATTCATACCACCTAGTTTCACATACCAGCAAAAGAAAAAGTTTTTCTATGATTTTGGACATTACTTTTGGGATATGACCCACATATTTATAAAGGAGTAGATGGTGTTATTAGACGTTGTGTACCTGAGCATGAACAAGAACAGATCCTATGCAAGTGTCACTCTGAAGCCTATGGAGGGCACCATGATGGAGACAGAACTGCACACAAGGTATTGCAATCCGGTTTTTATTGGCGTACTCTCTTCAAGGATGCCCGTAAGTTTGTCTTGTCTTGTGATGAATGTCAAAGAATTGGTAATATTAGTAGACGTCAAGAAATGCCTATGCATTATTCACTTGTTATTAAACCATTTGATGTTTGGGGCTTTGATTATATGGGACATTTTCCTTCCTCTAATGGGTATACACATATTTTAGTTACTCTTGATTACGTTACTAAGTGGGTAGAAACTATTCCAACTAGTAGTGTTGATCATAACACCTCTATTAAGATGCTTAAAGAAGTTATTTTTCTGAGGTTTGGAGTCCCTAGATACTTAATGACTGATGGTGGTTCACATTTTATTCATGGTGCCTTTCGTAAAATGCTTGCTAAGTATGATGTTAATCATAGAATTTCATCTCCATATCATCCACAGTCTAGTGGTCAAGTAGAACTTAGCAATAGAGAGCTAAAACTAATTTTGCAAAAGAATGTTAATAGATCTAGAAAGAATTGGTCCAAGAAACTTGATGATGCACTATGGGCTTATAGAACTGCATATAGAAATCCTATGGGTATGTCTCCTTGTAAAATGGTTTATGGTAAAGCATGTCACTTACTTCTCGAATTAGAACATAAGGCATATTGGGCTATTAAAGAGCTCAATTATGACTTCAAACTTGCCGGTGAGAAGAGGTTATTTGACATTAGCTCACTTGATGAATGGAGAACCCAAGCCTATGAAAATGCCAAGCTATTTAAAGAAAAAGTTAAAAGATGGCATGATAAAAGGATACAAAAGCGTGAGTTTAACGTAGGTGATTCTGTATTGCTATACAACTCTCGTTTAAGATTTTTTACAGGCAAACTTCTCTCTAAATGGGAAGGTCCTTATGTTATCGAGGAGGTCTATCGTTCCGGTGCCATAAAAATCAACAATTTCGAAGGCACAAATCCGAAGGTGGTGAACGGCCAAAGAATCAAATATTATATCTCAGGTAATCCTATAAATGTTGAAACTAATATTATTGAAACCGCAACCCCGGAGGAATACATAAGGGACACTTTCCGGAACGTTTCAGACTCCAAAAAGGAATAGGTACGTGGTACTGATACGTCTCCGTCGTATCTATAATTTTTGATTGTTCCATGCCAATATTCTACAACTTTCATATACTTTTGGCAACTTTTTATACTATTTTTGGGACTAACATATTGATCCAGTGCCCAATGCCAGTTCCTGTTTGTTGCATGTTTTTTGTTTCGCAGATTATCCATATAAAACGGAGTCCAAACGGGATAAAAATTGACGGAGATTTTTTTGGAATATATATGATTTTTGGGAAGAAAAATCCATGCGAGACGGTGCTCGAGGGAGGCACGAGACAGGGGGCGCGCCCCTGACCCTCGTGTCCACCCCGTAAGGCGGTTGATGCCCTTCTTTCACCGCAAGAAAGCTAATATCCGGATAGAGATCGTGTTAAAATTTCAGCCCAATCGGAGTTACAGATCCGGGAATATAAGAAACGGTGAAAGGGTAGAATCTAAGAACGCAGAAACAGAGAGAGACAGAGAGACAGATCCAATCTTAGAGGGGCTCTCGCCCCTCCCATGCCATGGAGGCCATGGACCAGAGGGGAAACCCTTCTCCCATCTAGGGAGGAGGTCAAGGAAGAAGAAGAATGAGGGGAGCTCTCTCCCCCTCGCTTCCGGTGGCGCCGGAGTGCCACCGGGGGCCATCATCATCACCGCAATCTTCACCAACAACTTCACCGCCATCATCACCAACTCTTCCCCCCTCTGTGCAGCGGTGTAACCTCTCTCTTACCCGTTGTAATCTCTACTTAAACATGGTGCTCAACACTATATATTATTTCTCAATGATGTATGGCTATCCTATGATGTTTGAGTAGATCCGTTTTGTCCTATGGGCTATTTGATGATCAAGATTGGTTTGAGTAGCATGTTTTATTGCTACCCTATGGTGCTCTCCGTGTCGCGCAAGCGTGAGGGATCCCTGCTGTAGGGTGTTGCAATATGTTCATGGTTCGCTTACAGTGGGTTGCGTGAGTGACTGAAACACAAACCCGAGTAAGGGGGTTGTTGCGTATGGGATAAAGAGGACTGGATGCTTTAATGCTATGGTTGGGTTTTACCTTAATGATCTTTAGTAGTTGCGGATGCTTTCTAGCGTTCCAATCATAAGAGCATATGACCCAAGTAGAGAAAGTATGTTAGCTTATGCCTCTCCCTCAAATAAAATTGCAATAATGATTACCTGTCTAGTTATCGATTGCCTAGGGACAAATAACTTTCTCATAACAAAAAGCTCTTTACTAAAACTAACTTAGTTGTGTCTTTATCTAAACAACCCCTACTTTTTATTTATGCTCTCTTTATTATCTTGCAAACCTATCCAACAACAGCTACAAAGTACTTCTAGTTTCATACTTGTTCTAGGTAAAGCGAACATCAAGCATGCGTAGAGTTGTATCGTTGGTCGATAGAACTTGAGGGAATATTTGTTCTGCCTTTAGCTCCTCATTGGGTTCGACACTCTTACTTATCAAAAACTGTTGTGATCCCCTATACTTGTGGGTTATCAAGACCTTTTTCTAGCGCCGTTGCCGGGGAGCAATAGCGTGGGGTGAATATTCTCGTGTGTGCTTGTTTGCTTTAGCACTAAGTAGATTTTATTTGTTTTTCTAAGTTGTTCTCTATCTTTGGTTATGGATATGGAACATGAAATACCAAAAAAATTAGGTGTACTTGCTGCTCATGGAGATGAGGAACCTCCTAAAACCCTCGATGCTCGTTATGTGACAGATATTATGTATTACTTTGATAATCCAGAGAAAACCCCATTCAATTTGGTAATGGGAGACACGTTGGATCAACGTGAATACTTTAGGGATTATTGCTTGACTCAAAAAGGGAAACTATTATGGGATCAAATTTATATGTTATATTGGTATGCTAGGCAACTATGCTTGAGATATGATTATACTTGTTGCTCTAGGATGAAGTCTCCACACCTTTCCTTTTCATGCAAATTTAATGATAATGAAACCTTGGCTTCTTATGCTAGAGGTATATATGACTACTATGATGTGGAACAAATAGAATAATTTGTTGCTTTTATGGGTGCTTATGAAATTGAATATATGTTCAAAGAATATGAAAATCTTTATGATGCTGTTTACAGACCTGAAAATTTAGCTATCCTTAAATATTGTTATGAGAATTATGAATACAATTCCAACATTGATGCGTTTATTAAGAAAGTCTCCACTGTCCAAGGACAGACTAATATTTTGCAGGAATCTATGGAAGAGGAAATTGACGAAACTGTGAGCTCATTGGATGAAAAAGTTGAGGAGGAGAGCGAAGAACAAAAGGAGGAAGACTGGATTGATCACCCGTGCCCACCTTCTAATGAGAGTAACTCTTCAACTCATACATTGTTTAATTTCCCTTCGTGCTTACGGAAGGATGAATGCTATGATAATTGCTATGATCCCGTTGATTCTTTTGAAATATCCCTTTTTGATTATGCTTGCTATGCTTGTGGCCAAGATGCCAATATGAATTATGCTTATGGAGATAAACTTGCTATAGTTCTTTATGTTAAACATGAAATTGTTGCTATTGCACCCACGCATGATAGTCCTATTATCTTTTTGAATTCTCCCGACTACACTATATCGGAAAAGTTTGCACTTATTAAGGATTATATTGATGGGTTGCGTTTTACTATTACACATGATGATTTTGATAGATATAATATGCATGTGCTTGCTGCTCCTACTTGCAATTATTATGAGAGAGTAACTATATCTCCACCTCTCTATGTTTCCAATACGATAAAATTGCAAGAAACTATTTATACTATGCATTGGCCTTTACTATGTGTGCATGAATTGTTCTTTTATGACATGCTGATGCATAGGAAGAGAGTTAGACTTCGTTGTTACATGATATATGTTACTTTGTGCTCACTACTAAATTACAAATCATTGTTAATTAAAATTGGCTTTGATATACCTTCGGATCCGGGTGGATTCATTACTTGAGCACTATATGCCTAGCTTAATGGCTTTAAAGAAAGCGCTGCCAGGGAGACAACCCGGAAGTTTTAGAGAGCCATTTACTTCTGTTGAGTGCTTTTATATAGTTTTAAAACAACAAAAATAAAGAGGGGAACCCAAAACTTTTTCAAAAAGGAAAGCGAAAGTGAGAAAGACGAGCATTGTTGAAGTGGGAGCTAGCCTTGAACTTTGTTCATGCTCACGGAAACTTTGTGAATCTTGATTACAGAAACTTTTCAATAAAAATAATTATACCCTTGTACAATCCCATTGTATTATAAAAATAATGTGCCAAGGTTTGCCTTTAGGATGTTTACTTTGCTTGTTGGTTTGTATGGTGCAGGACAGAAGCTTTGGCTGTAGTGCGCGATTTTACATTTTTTTACTGGAACGTCAAATGGTTCTGATTCCTTTTGCACTGTCTTTCTATGCAAATTGTTTATTTTTCCTAATTCTGGCAGAATTATTTAAGTATCAGAAGTATGGTGAATGTTTAGATTATTACAGACTGTTCTGTTTTAGACAGATTCTGTTTTTCATGCATAGTTTGCTCGTTTTGATGAAAGTATCGATTTATATCAGTGGATTAAGCCATGAAAAAGTTATACTATAGTAGACACAATGAAAAAATAAAATATGAATTGGTTTGCAACAGTACTTAGAGTAGTGATTTGCTTTATTATACTAACGGATCTTACCGAGTTTTCTGTTGAAGTTTTGTGTGGATGAAGTGTTCGATGATCGAGAAGGCCTCGATGTGAGAAGAAGGAAGAGAGGCAAAAGCTCAAGCTTGGGGATGCCCGAGGCACCCCAAGTAAATATTCAAGGAGAATCAAGCGTATAAGCTTGGGGATGCCCCGAAAGGCATCCCCTCTTTCTTCAACAAGTATCGGTATGTTTTCGGATTCGTTTCGTTCATACAATATGTGCAATCTTGGAGCGTCTTTTGCATTTAGTTTTCACCTTTTATTTTATGCACCATGCTGGTATGAGATAGTCCTTGTTTGATTTATAGAATGCTCTATGCACTTCACTTATATCTTTTGAGTATGGCTTTATAGAATGCTTCATGTGCTTCACTTATATCATTTGAAGTTTGGATAGCCTGTTTCTCTTTACATAGAAACCCGCCATTTGTATAATGCTCTTTTGCTTCACTTATATTTGTTAGAGCGTGGGCATATCTTTTGTAGAAAGATTTAAACTCTCTTGCTTCACTTATATCTATTTAGAGAGATGACAGGAACTGGTCATTCACGTGGTTAGTCATAAAATCCTACATAAAACTTGTAGATCACTGAATATGATATGTTTGATTCCTTGCAATAGTTTTGTGATATAAAGATGGTGATATTAGAGTCATGCTAGTGGGTAGTTGTGGATTAGTAGAGATACTTGTGTTGAGGTTTGTGATTCCCGTAGCATGCACATATGGTGAACCGTTATGTAACGAAGTCAGAGCATGATTTATTTATTGATTGTCTTCCTTATGAGTGGCTGTCGGGGACGAGCGATGGTCTTTTCCTACCAATATATCCCCCTAGGAGCATGCGCGTAGTACTTTGTTTTGATGACTAATAGATTTTGGCAATAAGTATGTGAGTTCTTTATGACTAATGTTGAGTCCATGGATTATACACACTCTCACCCTTCCACCATTGCTAGCCTCTCTAGTGCCGTGCAACTTTCACCGGTACCTTAAACCCACCATATACCTTCCTCAAAACAGCCACCATACCTACCTATCATGGCATTCCCATAGCCATTCCGAGATATATTTCCATGCAACTTCCATCATCATCATATACATGACTTGAGAATTCATTGTCATATTGCTTTGCATGATGTTTTCATGGCTTGTCCATTTTTTGATGTCATTGCTACGCTAGATCATTGCACATCCCGGTACATCGCCGGAGGCATTCATATAGAGTCATATCTCTGTTCTAGTATCGAGTTGTAATATCGAGTTGTAATATTGAGTTGTAAGTAAATAAAATTATGATGATCATCATTATTAGAGCATTGTCCCAGTGAGGAAAGGATGATGGAGACTATGATTCCCCCACAAGTCGGGATGAGACTCCGGACGAATAAATAAATAAGAAAAGAAAAAAAGAAAAAAAAGAGAAAGGTCAAAAAAGGAGAAGGCCCCAAAAAAATGAGAGAAAAAGAGAGAAGGGACAATGTTACTATCCTTTTACCACACTTGTATTGCAGAGTAGCACCATGTTCTTCATATAGAGAGTCTCTTGAGTTATCACTTTCATATACTAGTGGGAATTTTCATTATAGAACTTGGCTTGTATATTCCGATGATGGGCTTCCTCAAATGCCCGAGGTCTTCATGAGCAAGCAAGTTGGATGCACACCCACTTAGTTTCCAGTTTGAGCTTTCATACACTTATAGCTCGTAGTGCATCCGTTGCATGGCAATCCCTACTCACTCACATTGATATCTATTGATGGGCATCTCCATAGCCCGTTGATACGCCTAGTTGATGTGAGACTATCTTCTCCTTTTTGTCTTCTCCAGAACCACCATTCTATTCCACCTATAGTGCTATGTCCATGGCTCGCGCTCATGTATCGCGTGAAAGTTGAAAAGGTTTGAGAACATCAAACGTATGCAACAATTGCCTGGCTTGTCATCGGGGTTGTGCATGATTTGACTATTTTGTGTGGTGAAGATGGAGCATAGCCAGAATATATGATTTTGTAGGGATAACTTTCTTTGGCCTTGTTATTTTGAAAATACATGATTGCTTTATTAGTAGGCTTGAAGTATTATTGTTTTTATGTCAAATGATAGACTATTGCTTTGAATCACCCGTATCTTAATATTCAAGCCATGATTAGATACATGATCAAGATTATGCGAGGTAGCATTCCACATCAAAAATTATCTTTTTTATCATTTACCTACTCGAGGACGAGCAGGAATTAAGCTTGGGGATGCTGATACATCTCCGTCGTATATATAATTTTTGATTGTTCCATGCCAATATTCTACAACTTTCATATACTTTTGGCAACTTTTTATACTATTTTTGGGACTAACATATTGATCCAGTGCCCAGTGCCAGTTCCTATTTGTTGCATGTTTTTTGTTTCGTAGAATATCCATATCAAACGGAGTCCAAACGGGATAAAAACTGACGGAGATTTTTTGTGGAATATATATGATTTTTGGGAAGAAAAATCCACGCGAGACGGTGCCCGAGGGCGGCACGAGGCAGGGGGGCGCGCCCCTGACCTTCGTGTCCACCCCGTAAGGCAGTTGATGCCCTTCTTTCGCCGCAAGAAAGCTAAAATCCGGATAGAGATCGTGTTAAAATTTCAGCCCAATCGAAGTTACGGATCTTCGGGAATATAAGAAATGGTGAAAGGGTAGAATCTGAGAACGCAGAAACAGAGAGAGACAGAGAGACAGATCCAATCTCGGAGGGGCTCTCGCCTGTGACGCCCGGATAATTAAGCTACAGTAACCCTCTCCTAATGATGCCATGTCACCGCTATCACTGTAGTTAATCTCGCGATGGTTCAAAAACGATCCAAATTTAAAATAAAGACAAATAACAAAAGCTTTTCAAATGTCAAAACTAAAATGTTCTAAATGTGACAAATAAATCATATGTAATATTGGTGGAGAAACCACACTTTTATAAAGCGTTTAAATGCACTATAGTAAATAAATAGTGGTAAAACAATTATTCAAATGCTTTAAAATAATAAACAATTTAAAACTATTTTTATTTCAATGCTAATCGGTTTGTGGCAGTGGCATAAATTGTAACACTATTTTAGGTGCCACTTTTGTATTTTTGGAAATTAAAATAAAACAAATAAGAACTAAAAGAATAAATAAAAGAAAAGCAAAGTAAGACTTTAAATAAAAAAAAGGGAAAAGGGAACCCCCCTCCCCCCGCGCGCTGGGCCTCAGCCCAGCTGGCCATTCCAGTCGGCCTGGTTGGACCGGCCCACCCCCACCTCACCTACTAACCCCTGGGGACACCGAAACCCTAGCCCACTCCACGCACTCCCTCCCCCACTCGCTCTCTCTCCCCCCACTCCCCCAATCCCGATCGGATCGGGGCGACCACGCCCCCGCCCCCGTTGACTCCTCGCCCCTCCCCTCCCTCGCGCGACGCCCGCCGGAATCCGCGGCCACGCCTCGCACCGACCGCTCCGCCGACTGGATTGATCCCGCCGCCGCCGCCTGGGACCACGTCGCCGGACACGCCGCCTCATCCTCGCCCTCGCCGGACCTCCCCGTGCCCACTGCCCCGTACCCTGCCACTCTCCATGTGAGGCCCCCGTTCTTCTCCGCCTCGCCGTTCCGCTCGACGCACCGCGCTCGCCCCTGCAAGCCTCCCGCCGCTCGCGACCCGCGCCGCTGCCCCCGCCGCTCCTCTCCTACGTCGTCGCGCGCCCTCGCCGGCTCAGTCCGCCGCTGGCTCGGCCGTTGCGCGCGTCGCACCCCCCCTGCTCCCCCGTGCCGCCCTCTGCTGGCGCCCTTCGCGGCCGGCTCGCCGTGGCTGCGTTCCGGCGAACCACCGACCGGCCGCGCCATGGGTTGGTCGTTCGGGCGCCCCTGCGGGCTGGCGCCCCTCGCTCTTCGCCCGCACCGCCCAATCGGGCGCACCCGATCCGCTAGGGCCCAGTGGCCCTATGACAATGGGGCCCCACTCCAAAACATTTTTTAATAAAAATAAATATATAAATAATTAATTAATAATCAAAATAATTAATTAATAATTAATTAATAATCAAAATAATTAATGAATTAATTAAGTTAATTAATCCTAGTTAATTAATCTAATTAATCTGTTAGTTTAAATTAAACAGTAGTTTGATTAGCCTAATCCCTAATTAACTAAAACAGTCAATGACACGGGGGTCCCACCCCTGTTGACCAGTCAAACGTTGACTGGTCAACTGGGTCCCTCTGGCCCACCTGTTAGTCACTGGGTACACTTTTGTGTACACTGTGCTGGGTGCGCCTAGCAATTTAGCAATTATTTTCGAATTAAAAATAATTTCAGAAATTAGTAAAATTTATAGAAAATCATATCTTTTAATCCGTAACTCGGATGAAAATACTTTGTACATGAAAGTTGCTTAGAACGATGAGACGAATTCGAATAGGCAGCCCGTTCATCCACCACGCATCCCTAGCATAGCAAACACGCAACTTTCCCCCTCCGGTTCGTCTGTCTGAAAGCGCGAAACACCGGGGATAATTTCCCGGATGTTTCCCCCCCTTCACCGGTACCACCTTATACCGCGTTAGGGCACAGCTAGCATCACGCTTTGTCATGTCATGCATCGTCATGCATTTGTTTGCATTATATTTATTGTTTCTTCCCCCTCTTCTCTCGCTAGACACCAAGACCGACGCCGTTGCTACCCAGTACGACTACGGTGTTGACGACCACTCTCTCTTGCCAGAGCAACCAGGCAAGCCCCCCCTTTGATCACCAGATATCGCCTACTCTTCTCTATACTGCTTGCTTTAGAGTAGTGTAGCATGTTACTGCTTTCCGTTATTCCTATCCTGATGCATAGCCTATCCTTGCTACTACTATTGTTACCATTACCTGCTATCCTACTGCTTAGTATAGGATGCTAGTGTTCCATCAGTGGCCCTACACTCTTGTCCGTCTGCCATGCTATACTACTGGGCCGTGATCACTTCGGGAGGTGACCACGGGCATATACAATATACTTTACACAGTTACCTTACCTGGGATACTGTTTGGAGATGGGGGCTGAAGGGGTAGGTGGCTCCATCCCGGTAGAGGTGGGCCTGGGTTCCCGACGGCTCCCGACTGTTACTTTGAGGCGGAGCAACAGGGCAGGTTGAGACCACCTAGGAGAGAGGTGGGCCTGGCCCTGGTCGGCGTTCGCGGATACTTAACACGTTTAACGAGATCTTGGTATTTGATCTGAGTCTGGCTACTGGCCTATACGCACTAACCATCTACGCGGGGACAGTTATGGGCACTCGACGTCGTGGTATCAGCCGAAGCCTTCGTGACGTCAGCAACGGAGCGGCGCGCGCTGGATTGGACTGGAACGCCTACTAGGCTAGGTTTGCTTCCGGCCGCCCACGCAACGTGCAGGTGTGCTAAGGGCGATGGGCCCAGACCCCTGGGTGCTTAGGTTTAGACCGGCGTGCTGACCTCTCTGTTGGTCTAGGTGGGGCTGCGACGTGTTGATCTTCCGAGGCCGGGCATGACCCAGGAAAGTGTGTCCGGCCAAATGGGATCGAGCGTGTTGGGTTATGTGGTGCACCCCTGCAGGGAAGTTAATCTATTCGAATAGCCGTGATCTTCGGTAACAGGACGACTTGGAGTTGTACCTTGACCTTATGACAACTAGAACCGGATACTTAATAAAACACACCCTTCCAAGTGCCAGATACAACCGGTGGTCGCTCTCTCACAGGGCGACGAGGGGAGGATCATCAGTTAGGATTATGCTATGCGATGCTACTTGGAGGACTTCAGTCTACTCTCTTCTACATACTGCAAGACGGAGGCTGCCAGAAGCGTAGTCTTCGACAGGATTAGTTATCCCCCTCTTATTCTGGCATTCTGCAGTTCAGTCCACATATGATACCCTTATTCCATTTGATACCCATGCATATGTAGTGTAGCTTCTTGCTTGCGAGTACTTTGGATGAGTACTCACGGTTGCCTTCTCCCTCTTTTCCCCCTATCCCTTCTACCTGGTTGTCGCAACCAGATGTTGGAGCCCAGGAGCCAGACGCCACCTTCGACGACGACTCCTACTACACCGGAGGTGCCTACTACTACGTGATGCCCGCTGACGACGACCAGGAGTAGTTAGGAGGATCCCAGGCAGGAGGCCTGCGTCTCTTTCGATCTGTATCCCAGTTTGTGCTAGCCTTCTTAAGGCAGACTTGTTTAACTTATGTCTGTACTCAGATATTGTTGCTTCCGCTGACTTGTCTATGATCGAGCTCTTGTATTCGAGCCTTCGAGGCCCCTGGCTTGTAATATGATGCTTGTATGACTTATTTTATTTGTAGAGTTGTGTTGTGATATCTTCTCGTGAGTCCTTGATCTTGATCGTACACATTTGCGTGCATGATTAGTGTACGGTCAAATCGGGGGCGTCACAAGTTGGTATCAGAGCCGACTGCCTGTAGGAATCCCCCTTCCACACTCCTTGGCCGAAGTCGAGTCTAGTCATTGAAAAAACTTATACTAACATGGCTGTGTGCCTTACGGGCCCACGTTGCCATCTGGGTGGTATTAGGATCTTTTACTGCTTGTCTATACTCTGGGACTCTGATCTCTCTTCTATTCGGGTTAAATGAATTTTGCTAAATCTAACATTAGGATCTCGTTATCACTTTCACCCGGAGAGCCCCTTCATTCCAGATGATGGCCTACTTCACCAGATGATTCCGAAGATACTCTTCGATATTCTCTCGAGACTTTGTGCCCACCACTCTTGCTATTCCCGACCACCGATAAATCCTTATGGATAACTACTTACACTGGCCACTCATACAATCATTCCTAGTCGATCTTGTTATTACAAGGTACTCCGAAAATCCTTTGAGCTTACTGCCTTGCTGTTCTTTGTCACCTGAATACCCCTACGGATAATTCTCGCACTTATCGAGTATCCGCTCATTCCCCGTTGTTCATGTGTTTCGCCAAAGACTTCAAAATATCAATCGATCTTCCGAAAATCCCAAGCAACCTATTGCTCTTGAAATTCTTGCTTGCTTGCATTATGGTTAATCCCATAAGTATAGTAATCTTATTGGCAGCCTTTGTCACTATCATTTTGGGTACATTGATTCAATATGTTGCGAATGCTCGCAATCCTCCATCAGATCCTAGAGTTCATCCTTTCAGCTCATACATTGTCTTAAACATGAGCTGGATCTCGACCAATCAAATTTTTGTTGATTTTGCCCTAAGTATATTGAACTTATCCATCCTTGAGCGGAGCGTCTGCTTCTGATCCTTCGCTTTAAAAATCATAATTCCTTTGTATTTGAGCTATGAGTTAGTCAGATGTTTCTATAATCTGATATCCTTGCATTCTTCTTCCTCTAGTTGAGTACCGATGCTCACATCAGATCCCGTGTGGACCACCAGATCCTTTGTTGCATTTTATCCCACAGCGTCCTTCATATTCAATAAGCCTGTGAGCTTTTCCTCGGATACATAATGCCTTTGGTAAATTGTATCCTCTGCTTTCTCAAGCATGCTCTACTATCGAGCTTGTGTTATTATTCTTGAAATTTGTGGTATATACTCCTAAGATGCCCTGATGGGTTGAACCTATGCCTTCCCCAAATGGTATGAACCCGAAAGTTTTCGCGAGTCATACTCTTCTGTTGTTTCCCCAGATAAAATTTCTACACTACAGCCTCATCAAATGCGAGGAGTAAAATGAAAGGTTATGCATTGAAGAAGTGGGAGTCGACCTTGAGCCTTTGCGTTCGTGCCCATGGACCCAATGTGGAACTTTTCATCGAAGCTTCTTGTAAATGATAATAATCCCCTTGTTATAAGTTCGTCCTGTATCTATGTTTGGTCCTTTGCAATCATGGTTCTGACCATATTTTCTCCTTAATACCATTTCTCGGACAAGTTTAAGCACTTGTATTTTGCAGAGCAATACCCCAGTCCAACCTCTACTTTGATCTGTCGTCGAGTATTACCCCCTGGTATCTCGAGGATACCACGGGATACATAACTTCTTATGAGTTCTTCATCAACTAATATTCTTGCCGATTCCATTTTTCCAACGGGTTCTCAATTGTTAGAACCCCTCAAGGACACCGACAACTGAATTGAGTCCGCACTACGATTCAACAACTCTTAGTAACCTTCATTACTTACGAGTCTGAACTCGATCACGTCATTCCGAGCCTACTCGGCTATATCATTATCGTGCCAAATTTTAACTGTGCTACCTGGTCCTTCTTTCCGGAGCACAATTTCGACGATGGGCTAAGCTTACGTCGATCTTCCTTGTCTTATTGTTTCACCTCAAACAACAAACTTGATTTCAGGTTTGTGTCGTACCCATGGTTCCAATAACCTTTCGCTTCATCATTCGATTGACTTGATGTCATCGCCGACCGATTACATCTCCATGAAACCTCTCGACAGAAATTGTCATGATCATCATCAACATTTCAAGATCCTCAAGGATATCAATTGAATTCCTGATGAGAAATACCATCCTTGCCCTCGATGATTTGTGTTATCATCGACCACTCGATTGCCTTCCGTTCAACACAAACTTGTTCGTGTTTTGTGTTATACCTTGAGATCCTTGCTATCCAGCATTTGTTCTCCTTTACCTTGGAGTATTACCATCTTTTATGTCAAGAGTGTTGTGAGAATTTCACCACCTCTTAAGAATTCTTGATATAGGTGATACTTCTTGCCATATCCGTTCATTCCTTGGCCATGAGTTCAAAAGTGCTAGCAACCCTTTTGCTTTGAAGTTAATGGTCGATATTTCATTCTTAGACCATTGGTTGTCGAATCACCATTCTAACTTTGATCATGCTACCTAAACCCATATTTCGGGTGGACCTTTAAACCACTGTTTAATTGTGTATGTTCTCCTCGAGCATATTTCACTATATCATTTGATCCGACAAATGTTATCTCCTTATCCACATAACTGTGGAGACCCATCTTTTGGGATACCATCGTTGAATTATCACTGAGTCATCAGCACCTCCTCATCTCTCTTGGCTTAATGATGAACTCATGATTCGGAACCTTGCTTCCATAGTTCATTTCCCGAGAATCTTTAAATCATCTCGTCAATTTGTGTCTCACCTTTTCTTCTCAGGCACCCTAAGTCTGAGGTATCCTGACACCAATCAGATCTGAATCTCGGTCAGATATGATGGTTGGAACATATTTTCAAGAATTATAACATTGATCCTTCATATGACCCGGTAAGGTGATGTCATGCCTAGCACGCCTGACCAGAGGACCTAGTGTTATAGTTTCCTCTTCAGCAAGGTTATCCATTCTTCCATGAGGAAATTGTAAAACTTATTCTACAAGTTGTTCTTGATGGATCCTTCGTGCATCCAAACTTGAACCTTAATTGTTGACCATGTCAATGCTATCTCGAAGCATGTCTGTGGTAGTCTGATTTTCAAAAGTGCATTTGAAGCACAATGCTAAATTTTCTTTATCATTTATCCTAACACCGTTGTATGGGTAATATCTTGAGATTCCTCCCCCCTTACCTAAATTGTTTTCTACTTTCTATCCTGTCATGGATATCATGCTCAGCTTGTCCTTGGGAAGGATATACCCTTGAAATATGTGTTTAAACACATTTTCCTTTCCATTGTCCTATTTAATCTGATGACCACCTTTTCCTTTCCATTGGTTGTTTAAACCCTTTCTATGGTCTATACGATCTAAGCAGTGATAGTTCCATGCTTAGGTAAGCACCTCATTGTACCACTCCTTTTAGTAAGACCCTGTTACCATTGTTGATGACATTTCGGTAACCACCGATGGACGAGAACCTTGCCTATTGGTCCGCCTCGTTCAACGAGCAGGAAAATGGTTCTCTTCGTCCCTCGCCCTTGGTATGATGTTATTGCCGACATAACTGACAGGCTACCCTCTGACATGCCTTGCTAATGTGACCGTGCAAGATGTCAGCCCCTTTCTACTTTGATACACATAGTGGGCCCATAACCCACAGTTCCACAGGATCGAAACCTGACTCTCCTATACACCCTGTTGCCAAAGTTATTCCTAGAGCTTGACTTCGTATGTAGTTCACGGGCCACCTGCCTAGTGATCTATTCTGGTATCAGACGCAATACTTATTCCCATTGCTCTGAATCCCTTTTCACACTTTGTTTCAGGCACCGAACGATTGCCTACCGCTCAAAACTTCTCATGATACCTTCTTACTTTGCTCTCGATATTTTTGTAAGTTTCAATTCGAGTTACTTTCGCCACCTTCCTCGATGTTATCGACCAGATAGTCTACCTGGTAGAGGTCAGTTCTCCCAGCATGTCCACCCTTTATTCTTTAGTAAGTACGACGGAGTCCTGTAGAAAGGACACCGACTTCATCGTGATGACTGAAGCACAGGAATGAACCTCTTCGAGAAGAGCAACCAACACCAAGAAGACCCGTTAGAAATTCGTAACCAAATTCCTTCCCCTTTGCTCCCCTCTTAAATCTCGGGACGAGATTTCTTGTAGTGGAGGAGAATTGTGACGCCCGGATAATTAAGCTACAGTAACCCTCTCCTAATGATGCCATGTCACCGCTATCACTGTAGTTAATCTCGCGATGGTTCAAAAACGATCCAAATTTAAAATAAAGACAAATAACAAAAGCTTTTCAAATGTCAAAACTAAAATGTTCTAAATGTGACAAATAAATCATATGTAATATTGGTGGAGAAACCACACTTTTATAAAGCGTTTAAATGCACTATAGTAAATAAATAGTGATAAAACAATTATTCAAATGCTTTAAAATAATAAACAATTTAAAACTATTTTTATTTCAATGCTAATCGGTTTGTGGCAGTGGCATAAATTGTAACACTATTTTAGGTGCCACTTTTGTATTTTTGGAAATTAAAATAAAACAAATAAGAACAAAAAGAATAAATAAAAGAAAAGCAAGTAAGACTTTAAATAAAAAAAAGGAAAAGGGAACCCCCTCCCCCCGCGCGCTGGGCCTCAGCCCAGCTGGCCATTCCAGTCGGCCTGGTTGGACCGGCCCACCCCCACCTCACCTACTAACCCCTGGGGACACCGAAACCCTAGCCCACTCCACGCACTCCCTCCCCCACTCGCTCTCTCTCCCCCACTCCCCCAATCCCGATCGGATCGGGGCGACCATGCCCCCGCCCCTGTTGACTCGCGCGACGCCCGCCGGAATCCGCGGCCACGCCTCGCGCCGACCGCTCCGCCGACTGGATCGATCCCGCCGCCGCCGCTTGGGACCACGTCGCCGGACATGCCGCCTCATCCTCGCCCTCGCCGGACCTCCCCGCGCCCACTGCCCCGTACCCTGCCACTCTCCATGTGAGGCCCCCGTTCTTCTCTGCCTCGCCGTTCCGCTCGACGCACCGCGCTCGCCCCTGCAAGCCTCGCGCCGCTCGCGACCCGCGCCGCTGCCCCCGCCGCTCCTCTCCTACGTCGCCGTGCGCCCTTGCCGGCTCAGTCCGCCGCTGGCTCCGCTGTTGCGTGCGTCGCAGCCCCCCTCCTCCCCCGTGCCGCCCTCTGCTGGCGCCCTTCGCGGCCGGCTCGCCGTGGCTGCGTTCCGGCGAACCGCCGACGGGCCGCGCCATGGGTTGGTCGTTCGGGGGCCCCTGCGGGCTGGCGCCCCTCGCTCTTCGCCCGCACCACCCGATCGGGCGCACCCGATCCGCTAGGGCCCAGTGGCCCTATGACAATGGGGCCCCACTCCAAAACATTTTTTTAATAAAAATAAAAATAAAAATAAATAATTAATTAATAATCAAAATAATTAATTAATTAATAATAAAAATAATTAATGAATTAATTAAGTTAATTAATCCTAGTTAATTAATCTAATTAATCTGTTAGTTTAATTAAACAGTAGTTTGATTAGCCTAATCCCTAATTAACTAAAACAGTCAATGACACGGGGGTCCCACCCCTGTTGACCAGTCAAACGTTGACTGGTCAACTGGGTCCCTCTGGCCCACCTGTCAGTCACTGGGTACACTTTTGTGTACACTGTGCTGGGTGCGCCTAGCAATTTAGCAATTATTTTCGAATTAAAAATAATTTCAGAAATTAGTAAAATCTATAGAAAATCATATCTTTTAATCCGTAACTCGGATGAAAATACTTTGTACATGAAAGTTGCTCAGAACGACGAGACGAATTCGAATAGGCAGCCCGTTCATCCGCCACGCATCCCTAGCATAGCAAACATGCAACTTTCCCCCTTCGATTCGTCTGTCCGAAAACGCGAAACACCGGGGATAATTTCCCGGATGTTTCCCCCCTTCACCGGTACCACCTTATACCGCGTTAGGGCACAACTAGCTTCACGCTTTGTCATGTCATGCATCGTCATGCATTTGTTTGCATTATATTTATTGTTTCTTCCCCCTCTTCTCTCGCTAGACACCGAGACCGACGCCGTTGCTACCCAGTACGACTACGGTGTTGACGACCACTCTCTCTTGCCAGAGCAACCAGGCAAGCCCCCCCTTTGATCACCAGATATCGCCTACTCTTCTCTATACTGCTTGCATTAGAGTAGTGTAGCATGTTACTGCTTTCCGTTATTCCTATCCTGATGCATAGCCTATCCTTGCTACTACTATTGTTACCATTACCTGCTATCCTACTGCTTAGTATAGGATGCTAGTGTTCCATCAGTGGCCCTACGCTCTTGTCCATCTGCCATGCTATACTACTGGGCCGTGATCACTTCGGGAGGTGACCACGGGCATATAAAATATACTTTACACAGTTACCTTGAGGCGGAGCGACAGGGCAGGTTGAGATCACCTAGGAGAGAGGTGGGCCTGGCCCTGGTCGGCGTTCGCGGATACTTAACACGTTTGATCTGAGTCTGGCTACTGTCCTATACGCACTAACCATCTACGCGGGGACAGTTATGGGCACTCGACGTCGTGGTATCAGCCGAAGCCTTCGTGACGTCAGCAACGGAGCGGCGCGCGCTGGATTGGACTGGAACGCCTACTAGGCTAGGTCTGCTTCCGGCCGCCCATGCAACGTGCAGGTGTGCTAAGGGCGATGGGCCCAGACCCCTGGGCGCTTAGGTTTAGACCGGCGTGCTGACCTCTCTGTTGGTCTAGGTGGGGTTGTGACGTGTTGATCTTCCGAGGCCGGGCATGACCCAGGAAAGTGTGTCCGGCCAAATGGGATCGAGCGTGTTGGGTTATGTGGTGCACCCCTGCAGGGAAGTTAATCTATTCGAATAGCCGTGATCTTTGGTAACAGGACGACTTGGAGTTGTACCTTGACCTTATGACAACTAGAACCGGATACTTAATAAAACACACCCTTCCAAGTGCCAGATACAACCGGTGGTCGCTCTCTCACAGGGCGACGAGGGGAGGATCATCAGTTAGGATTATGCTATGCGATGCTACTTGGAGGACTTCAGTCTACTCTCTTCTACATACTGCAAGACGGAGGCTGCCAGAAGCGTAGTCTTTGACAGGATTAGTTATCCCCCTCTTATTCTGGCATTCTGCAGATCAGTCCACATATGATACCCTTATTCCATTTGATACCCATGCATATGTAGTGTAGCTTCTTGCTTGCGAGTACTTTGGATGAGTACTCACGGTTGCCTTCTCCCTCTTTTCCCCCTATCCCTTCTACCTGGTTGTCGCAACCAGATGTTGGAGCCCAGGAGCCAGACGCCACCTTCGACGATGACTCCTACTACACCGGAGGTGCCTACTACTACGTGATGCCCGCTGACGACGACCAGGAGTAGTTAGGAGGATCCCAGACAGGAGGCCTGCGTCTCTTTCGATCTGTATCCCAGTTTGTGCTAGCCTTCTTAAGGCAGACTTGTTTAACTTATGTCTGTACTCAGATATTGTTGCTTCCGCTGACTTGTCTATGATCGAGCTCTTGTATTCGAGCCTTCGAGGCCCCTGGCTTGTAATATGATGCTTGTATGACTTATTTTATTTGTAGAGTTGTGTTGTGATATCTTCCCGTGAGTCCTTGATCTTGATCGTACACATTTGCGTTCATGATTAGTGTACGGTCAAGTCGGGGGCGTCACATCGCCCCTCCCATGCCATGGAGGCCATGGACCAGAGGGGAAACCCTTCTCCCATCTAGGGAGGAGGCCAAGGAAGAATAAGTAGGAGGGGGGCTCTCTCCCCCTCACTTCCGGTGGCGCCAGAGTGCCACCGGGGGCCATCATCATCACCGCAATCTTCACCAACAACTTCACTGCCATCATCACCAACTCTTCCCCCCTCTATGCAGCGGTGTAACCTCTCTCTTACCCGCTGTAATCTCTACTTAAACATGGTGCTCAATGCTATATATTATTTCTCAATGATGTATGGCTATCCTATGATGTTTGAGCAGATCCGTTTTGTCCTCTGGGCTATTTGATGATCAAGATTGGTTTGAGTTGCATGTTTTATTATTGGTGCTGTCCTATGGTGCTCTCCGTGTCGCGCAAGCGTGAGGAATCCACGCTGCAGGGTGTTGCAATATGCTCGTGATTCTCTTATAGTGGGTTGCGTGAGTGACTGAAACACAAACCCGAGTAAGGGGGTTGTTGCGTATGGGATAAAGAGGACTTGATGCTTTAATGCTATGGTTGGGTTTAACCTTAATGATCTTTAGTAGTTGCCGATGCTTGCTCGAGTTCCAATCATAAGTGCATATGATCCAAGTAGATAAAGTATGTTAGCTTATGCCTCTCCCTCAAATAAAATTGCAATAATGATTACCGGTCTAGTTATCGATTGCCTAGGGACAAATAAGTTTCTCGTAACAAAAAGCTCTTTACTAAAACTAACTTAGTTGTGTCTTTATCTAAACAACCCTACTTTTTATTTACGCTCTCTTTATTATCTTGCAAACCTATCCAACAACACCTACAAAGTACTTATAGTTTCATACTTGTTCTAGGTAAAGCGAACATCAAGCGTGCGTAGAGTTGTATCGGTGGTCGATAGAACTTGAGGGAATATTTGTTTTGCCTTTAGCTCCTCGTTGGGTTTGACACTCTTACTCATCGAAAACTGTTGCGATCCCCTATACTTGTGGGTTATCAGGTACGGTAAGTAAACCGACTCCAAAACAGTTCTAATGGCGATATTTCTCCGTTTTGGAATATATAAAAAAAATAGGAAAATAAGAAGCAGACCGGAAAGGACACGAGGCTTCCACGAGGGTGGAGGGCGCACCCTACCCCCTGGGCATGCCCCCTGCCTCGTGAGCACGTCGTGCGCTCTCCGGACTCCGTTTTCTTGCATGATACTTCTTTTAGCCAGTAAAAATTCATTATATAATCTCCCAAAGGTTTTGACCTCCGTATCACGCAAATATATCATGTCTTTGTTTCGAGTTGTTTCTGCCGCAGATCAGAGCAAGATGTCCTCTCAAGAGTTAGTCGGGGAGAGTCGGGTGTCTCATCCGACACCAGGTCCAGGGGCAAACAACGATGCCTATCACTTTGGGACCTCGACGGAGGAAGAGATGGAAGCTGACTTGAAAAGGATAGATGCCATGGAGGAGGACCAAGAAGTCACTTCTCGTTTCCAGGCAGGATTCACGATGGGGGAACTACAGAGCTCAGCTATTCCAATCTCGGTCATCCCTTCCAATGTTAGATTTCTCTCTTATGAAAATACGAGAAAGAGTGTTACTTGTTCTCCCGCAGCTATGCAACATCCTTGTGTGAAAGGAGCTTTAGCTGTCACTGGCAAGCTCCGTAAGGAAATAATGAACCTCAAGCAGCAAGTCAATAAGATCGAGGAAGAGAATCGTATCCTAAGGGGCATCATCGCCAAGAATATCACATCACCAACCCCGAAGAAGGAGACATAATCACATGGGTATGGGCACTCGCCTTGGCAACTGCCAAGCTTGGGGGAGTGCCCTGGTATCGTATCACCATCACTTTTATCTTTACCGTTTTTTAGTTCGATCCTTTTGATAATATCCTGATCTAGTAGAATAAAGTTTTAGTATGATCTAATTGTGAGTTTTGCTTTATGATCTTCTTGTGTAATCGAGTCCGTGAGCTATATATAATAAAGATTAGTGTTGAGTCAAGGGCTTGATTATCTTGCTATGATCTTGAGGGAATAAAATAAAAGAGAAAGAATAAAAAGAAATTAATAAAGAAATCATATGGTTTTTATGCAGAGTAATGAGATCACACATAAAGAGTATGATGATTAAAAGTTGTTGAGAGTTGACAAACATAGTTTTGGTCATCGTTGCAATTAATAGGAAGTAATAAAGAAAGAGAGGTCTTCACATATAAATACACTACCTTGGACATCTTTTATGATTGTGAGCACTCACTAAAGTATGACATGCTAAAGAGTTTGCGTTGGACAAGGAAGACAACGTAATGGGTTATGTTTTCTTACATCTGAGATAAATTATGTTGTCATGGATCATCCAAAATGTTGAGCTTGCCTTTCCCTCTCATGCTAGCCAATTTCTTTGGACCAAGTAGAGATACTACTTGTGCTTCCAAATATCCCTAAACCCGTTTTTTCCATGAGAGTCCACCATACCTACCTATGGATTGAGTAAGATCCTTCAAGTAAGTTGTCATCGGTGCATGCAATAAAAATTGCTCTCTAAATATGTATGACTTATTAATGTGGAGAAAATAAGCTTTATATGATCTTGTGATGTGGAAGAAATAAAAGCGACGGACTGCATAATAAAGGTCCATATCACAAGTGGCAATATAAAGTGACGTTCTTTTGCATTAAGATTTTGTGCATCCAACGACAAAAGCGCATGACAACCTCTGCTTCCCTCTGCGAAGGGCCTATCTTTTACTTTTATCTTCTACCTTATATAAGAGTCATGGTGATCTTCACCTTTCCTTTTTACATTTTATCCTTTGGCAAGCACAATGTGTTGGAAAGATCCAGATACATATAGCTAACTGGATGTGAGTTTGCATGAGCTATTATTGTTGACATTACCCTTGAGGTAAAATGTTGGGAGGCAAAACTATAAGCCACTATCTTTCTCTGTGTCCGATTAAAACTCCATACCCATAAATATTGCGTGAGTGTTAGCAATTGTGAAATACTAAATGATAGTTGAGTATGTGGACTTGCTGAAAAGCTCTTATATTGACTCTTTCCTATGTTATGATAAATTTCAATTGCCTCAGTGACTGAGATTAGAGTTTGTTAGCTTTCAATGAAGTTTATGATTCATACTTGAAATTGTGATTGAATTGTTACTTTAGCATAAGAGATCATATGACAATATATATATAGGACAACACTATTCTAATTCCAGGATTAGAATAGTTATTTGTATCACAATCACCCCTATACGGGCCTAACTGCTCCCTCCCGAACTTCACGAACTCGCAGTTGAAAAAAAAGCAACGCCCCACGCCCCACGCGGCCACGCCCACCTCTTCCCCTCCCCGATCCCAACCTCCCCAATCCAGTGCCTCTCCCCCCGAGGGTAACCGCTGCCGCCCCTGGCTCCGGCTAGCGGCCACCCCGACCTGCACCTATTCTCCTTCACCGGCGAGCCCCCACGACTGTCCTCCTCCCCGACGGCGGCGTGCCTCCTCCCGCGTGGCCGGCGCCCCTCCCCGACGGCGGCGCGCCTCCTCCCGCGCGGCTGACGCCCCTCCCAGACGGCGGCGCGCCTCCTCCCGCATGGCCGGCGCCCCTCGCCGACGGCGGCGCGCCTCCTCCCGCGCGGCCGACGCCCCTGCTCTCGCGCGGATGTCGTCCCTCCTCCATGGCCGGCGCGCCACCTCCCCCGTGCGCCTCCTCCCGCGCGGCCGTCGTTTTTCGCCCAGATTCGTTAGCTGCACCACCCTGCGCCTGAACCTGGCCACCGTGAAACTACGCCGCCAGAATGCGCCTTGCCACCATGCACCAACTGTCGCGCCCATCCAGCACAGCACGAAAATCCAGCCACCCCTCGTCCACTGTTGAGCCCATCGGCCTGTTTAACGATGAGATCACCCACCCCTTTGGCCCTCTGTACTCGTCCCCAATTTTCTTTGGATCTTCAAGAACGGGCAGCAGCTCCCGTGGCTTCTCTTCCACGAACAGGATTGCTTAGTGGCTCACACAAGTCAGGGGAGGCTGCAATTTGGCGGGCACGTGCGCGCAGTTCGTCTTTGGCTCGTGGCCTTGTCCTTTGCCTCGGCGACCTACAGAGGTTGCCTCAGCCGTGGTCCTGCTCGCCGGCGCTAGTCGCAGCTCAGCTGGAGAGAAGAAGGAGCTCCTCCCAGCCTTTGAAGTTCGGCCGGTGAGCCTGTGACTCCAACGACACGTGCATGCTTGTGTCTGGTCATCTCACATCAATTGCTAGTGTGGAAACAAAACCATGAACGGGTGCATGCTTGAGTCTCCTATATGCAGGCACATAGCTGCCGCAATGAAGCCCCTACGTTTTTAGTTCTGATATGCCTAGTGATTCATTCTTTGTTTCTTAACTGAACATTTGTGACACACGTGTGTACTTTCTAGCAATTCCTTTGTGTTTTTGTTAAAAAGACAGAAGTTCACCCCGCAGAACGTGCACAGTTCATTTTGTAAAAAAAGAAAGATAAAAAATAAAACAACATGAAAGTTCACCCGAAAAAATGCAACTTTTCACACTACAATTTTTTAACTTCCCACTGTACAATTCAGTTTTTGTTTATCTTTCCCAAAAATAGGAATAAAAGTAATATGCTGAATCTATTTCTGCTTATGTCTCGAATAAATTAAAATAATAAGAACAATTGCCTCAATTCGTGCTATGTATTACACAGATTCCCAAGTCAAAAAGAATAGTTTCATGCGTTAATAGGAAAAGTACAATTTTTCTAAAACATTTCAATTGATCGATATATGTAAGTCCAACAACAACAACAACAACAACAACAACAAAGCCTTTAGTCCCAAACAAGTTGGGGTAGGCTGATATATGTAAGTCCAAAAGAACAAAAAACATTTCAACAAAAAAAACCCATGAGGATTGCAAACAAAAAACTTTGAGTTAACATGACAATAACCGTGAAGTTCAAGGATGAAACCTGGGGGAGTTCAAAAAAGATGTTAGAAGGTTTGGCATTTATTGTAAAACTAGTATTTTCCCCATTATAAAAGATAAACCAACTAATTCAAATAAAAAACATAGTAGTTCATGTTTAAAAAAAGGATTTTCCTCATTTCTAAAAAAACATATAAGTTCAAATTGACATAACGGAGTGGTTACATGTTTATTTCAAACCTAGGATTTTTTGTTACTAAATAAAAAATGGAGCAGTTTGATATTTATTTGAAAACTCAGATTTTTTGGTTCGTAAAGAATAAAACCGTAAGTTCAATTCAAAATAATGAAGAAGTTCAATTGGGAAAAGCATAGCAGTTTGATATTTATTTAAAAACACAGATTTTTCGGTTACTCAAATAAGAAAATCAGCATGTTCAATTCAAAAATAACGAAAAAGTTTGATGTTTCTAACAAAACTCCACTATTCACATTTCTAAAAAACACACAAAGAAGTTCAAAATAAAAAAGTTAGAGGGCTTCGATGTCTATAAAAAACTAAGATTTTTTTTCATTACTAAAGTGAAACAGAGAGAAGTTCAAAGCGATAACAACCAAAAGTTCACGTCCTGCAAAAACTCTAATTTTTCACCGATAGCAAAAAATGCCTAAAAATGTGACGAGACAAAAAAAACAAATCGTAGAAAGTGGAAAAAACTATAATTTTGCTTTGTAAGTTTAACCATTTCTATAAAATACATTGAAGTTCAAATTTAAATAATAGGGTGGTTCAATGTTTATTACAAACCTGTGATTTTCCCCGTTATTATGGAATAAACCAAGATGTTCGAAAATAAAAAATGGAGTAGTTTGAAAATAAAAAATGGTGTTTCTACATTTTACAAAACAATGGAGAAGTTCAAATTTATATTGCGGGATGTCCGACCTCCAATTACATGTTTTAAAATGGCAAAACATGATGTCCGACCTTCAATTGCATGTAATTTGAAATATACAAAAAAATGTGACAGAAGTTCATAGTGAAAACAACGAGAAGTTCAAGTACTGCAAGGAATGTATTTCAGGTGAGAATAAAAACTATAGAAAAATAAAAGCTTAAAAGTTTTGTTGAAAGAAGTTCAAGTGCTCTGTCCGGAGAAGTTCAAAAATTCTTGCGAGAGAGGTTCACCTTGTACTTCCATGTTCGATTTTTTCCGTATAAAAATCGAATACCATTCTTTACTCAAAAATATAAAAAGGTGAAGTTCATATCGAAATAATAAAGAAGTTCGAAGTTTATTAAAACCTAGGATTTACCTGTTCAAAAAATAAAAAAACACAATGCCATTTTTGCACTTTTGAAAACAATCTCATAAACGTAAAAATTGGTTGCTAGAAGTTCAAGTACTCGGCGAGGGAAAGTTTAAAAATTCTTGTGAGAGAGGTTCACCGTGTATTTTGATGTCCAAAATACATAAAAAATATGTTGTTTTTTGTGTTTTAAAATAATTCTCTCAAACCAGAGAGAATTTCAAAGTGATGACAACCTGGAAGTTCACGTACTACATGGTGTGTATTTCATATAGGAAAAATACAAATAAAGTGAAATAGAGTGAATTTCAAATAGACACGCCCCAGAAGTTCAACTATTGCACGCAGTGCAAAAAACAGAACGTCAAAAAATAGCACGTCAAAAAATAGCGAGTCAAAAACAGAGTGAAGTTCAAACAAACATGCCCGAGAAGTTCAACTACTTCACGCAGTGCATTTACATTCACGATGAAGGCAGAAATCATTATCTCGTCGTTTTCTAATTTACTTCAAAACGGCCCGAATATCATTTGTGTAAGTTCAAGTCCTCGGTCAGAGAAAGTTAAAAAACATATTGTGAGAGAGATTTGTACAAAAAGAATATCATTTGTGTAACACTAACGAATGGATGAGAAAATTACAAACGAAAATACGTCACAGAAGTTCAACGTGAAAACAGCATGAAGTTCAACTACTACGCTGAATGAATTTCAGATGAAAAACATTTAAAACCATCGCGAGTATGAAAAAACGATCAACACGGGAAAGTTATGTGCTTACAGCAGCTTTCCACCAGTATATCACTTGCTCAATTCCGGTGAGTGGATGAAGAGTTACGAGCAGTAGATGGAGACCTATGAGCAAAAAAATCATGTGAAAAACAGAGTGAAGTTCAGGTACACACGTCGAGAAGTTCAGGTTCTTCACGCGGTGCATTTTCGAAGAATCTGTTTCGCGATAGAGGCAGAACGAATGATCCCACCATTTTCAAAATTACTTGAAAATGGATGACAATCAGAGAAAACCATCCACATGAAAAAGTTTCTCATTTTCCGTAGCTTTTCAATGGTATATTATTTGCCCAGTTCCGATAAAGTTTGTAGAAATTACGGCCAAAATACGTTTTTCACCATTTTCGAAACTGACTTAAAACCGTAAAGAATTGGGAGAAACAATACATACCAAAAAGTTTCGCATGTGTTCAAGCTTTCCAATGCCATATCATTTGCTCCATTCGGACGCACGTTTAAAAAATTAGCTCGAAAATATGAAGTCGGTAGGACTTGGACCATTTTCTAAATTACTCTTAAACCATTCAAAATTAGAAAAAAACTTTCAATATGAAAAAGTAGCGCATTTTCATAAGCTTTCCAACGCCATATCATATGCCTCCATTGGATTAGCCGTTTCGAAATGACATCGAAAAAACGAACTCAGCTGTTCGGTTTACGAAATTTTACGTTTTTTCAAATTACTCTTTAACCATACAGAATTAGAGAAAACTTTCAACATGTGGAAGGAGCGGTTTTGCAGCAGCTTTCCAACTCCATATTATATGCCTCATTCCGATAAACGGTTTAGAAATGCGATCAAAAATATGATTCATGTTTTTTGTGCGAAGAGAAAATGGTTTTCAAAACTGCTCTTAAACCGCTTACATTTTGTCAAAAATTTAACTTGTGTCATGATACTAGTGTCCATAGCTTTCCAATGATATATCGCAAGCCCCATTTCGGCAATGTTGGTGGAAGTTCAACCTAGTTCACAGGGAAGTTCAACGTACTACAAGCGGGGCAGGTCAGGTTGTGATCCGAATATTATTCTGATCCCATGATAAGAATAGTGTTTATGTATATGTTGATGTTCTAAGAATGATCGTGATGCCCTCATGTCCGTATTTTATTTTTATCGACACCTCTATCTCCAAACATGTGTTCATATTTTTCGATTTCGGCTTTCGCTTGAGGACAAACGAGTTCTAAGCTTGGGGGAGTTGATACGTCCATTTTGTATCATTCTTTTCTATCGATATTTATTAAATTATGGGTTGTTATTACACATTATGTCACAATACTTATGCCTATTCTCTCTTATTTTACAAGGTTTACATGAAGAGGGGGAATGCCGGCAGCTGGAATTCTGGGCTGGAAAAGGAGCAAATATTAGAGACCTATTCTACACATCTCACTACTAGGAAAAGGGCTATAGATGGAAATGACACTAATGGCGCACCAGACATGTGGTGCGCCATTACTATATACTAATGGCGCACCATCTGTTGGTGCGCCATTAGTGTGGAAGACACTAATGGCGCACCAAGCACACGGTGCGCCACTACTAACAAAATGTTTTTTTTTCATTTTTTCAAACATACTAATGGCGCATCCGGGCAGAGTGTGCAATTAGTAGTTAGAACTACTAATGGCGCACCAGCCATAGAGTGCGCTACTTCTGTATTTTTTTTTACTTCTTTGCAAAACTACTAATGGCGCACCGTTGCATAGTGCGCCATTACTAGTTTAAACTAGTAATGGGCCCTTTTTTTTTACTTTTTGATATCATGAATATTTTTAAATTTCATGGGCACCTTTTGAATTCATGAATATTTTTTCAAATTTGATGATATTTTTTCATATTCCATATGAAAAAATATTGAATATTCATGAGCACACTCGATCTTGATCCCCCTCCCTCTCGATAGCTATCCCCCTCGCCGCCGAGCACCCCCCCCCCCCCCCGCCCCCTCCCCCCTCCCCACCCCCGCCGACCCCACCCTCCCCCGCTCCCCGCCGCCGACGACCCCCGCACCCTCCCCCCGCTCCAGCCGCCGCCGACGAGCACCCCCCGCACCCTCCCCCGCTCCACCGCCGCCGCCGATGATATTTTCAAATAACAAATTTGATGATATTTTTTAAAAAATTATTACTGTTTTTATAAAAAATATATTACTATTTCATATTCATATTCATTTTTTAAAAAAATAATAAAAAAGTGTAAACTACAATTGTTGTTAAACAACAATTATTACTGTTTTTATAAAAAAATATTACTGTTTCATATTCATATTCATTTTTTAAAAAATAATAAAAAAAGTTATTACTTATGGCGCACGGGTGGCTAGTGCGTCATTGCTATCTAAAAAAAGAATACTTATGCGCACTGTCCCGCTGGTGCGCCATTGCTATGAAAAAAAAACATTCTAATGGCGCACCACCTGGGGTGCGCCATTAGTAATCTTCCCCCATCCATACACTTCGTCCCTCCCTCGTCCCTCCCTCTCGCTAGACTACTTTGTCCCTCTCCCTCCACCGCGCCGCCGCCGCCGCTGCCCCGACCCACTGCGCCGCAGCCGCCCACGCGCCCCCGCCGCCTCCCTCTCCCTTCCTCCCCCTCGAGCGCCGCCTCCCCCCCGAGCCCCGCCTCCCCCCTCGAAACCCTAGAAACCGCCGGAGATTTGGAGCCTCGGAGCCGCCGGAGCCTCGGAGCCCCACGTCCAGCAGGAGAGGAGGCCCGCGACCTCCCCGCCGTCCAGCAGGAGAACAGGGTACGAATCCCTCTTCCCCTTGTCTCTTGCTGATTTTCTTCTTCATCTCCTCCAATCTTTGACGCGTTCTCATCTATAGCTGTGTTGTGCTGTTGTGTTATGTGAAGGAAGGACTTGGTTCAACAGGATACAGAGAAGCTGCCGCTGTGGGTTCGACTTGTTTGGATTTCGTTCCCCTGTCACCAAGGTGACCACTTGTCTCGCCTCTCTCCCCCTCTGTACAAGTTCATGGCTGTGGACTGCTATGGTCGATGCTTGTCTCAGCTGTATGCATTTGATTTCAGACTATATAGCTTATATATGCAAAGTGCAAAAATTTCCGAGCAATGCTGTACTTTTACCTGCTAGTTTCTTTGGCATGGTTTTTATTCAAGTGAAACCAAACCCTGACAGTAACACATTTGCTTCTTATTGTACATGACTATGTTTATTGTGTTGAAACATCTGTCTGATCTAATTATAATGTATATGTGAGTTAAATAGGTCTGATTTTTGTTTTACGGGGTGGTAGAGGCAGCATCCATGTATTTGGGTAGCTAGTGGTTGTTTTTTGTTGTGTTGCAAGAAAGGAGATAATGTTCTATAAAATACATTTGCCATGGTGCATATAGTAAAAACAATGCCATGGTCTGTAAAATACATTTGGCATGCTCCCTGAAAGTAAATTGCCATGGTCCAAATGTAGCAGAAGTTTCAAGTAGTGTTTTGTTTCTGTGTTTGAATAGGCAGCAAACTTTCTATTCTTTCTGTGTTTGTACAGACTTGCATGATGATTTTTTGTTGGGTGACCTATTAGATCTGGAATGGAAGCTCACATAAGTTGAGCTGATTTTTGTCCATATGAAAGCAGAGGACCATATGGTCTGTGGCTGGGTTTTGTCTCCGACCATTGTGTCGTGATGAATTTGCAGGTACCCCGAGAGGCCCTTGAGTTTGTCGGAATGTCGATTAACTTCCGTTCTGGCAAATTCGGGTACTCCATATGTCCTATTTTCAGCAAAGGTCATGCTGAAATTTTCCGTGAATTTTAGCATGACTTTGCTAAAAATAGGACATATGGGGTACTTGCGACTAATGCATTGGCCGGGGTATCTTAGTACTTAGTTAAGTAGGATCAACTGCCCCGCTATTCTTGCTGCATTAAACCATAGGTGGCAATAGAGCCAAGTGATTAGGCGCAACTTAGAATTCTCGTTAGCATCGATAAACCCTAGATGATAAACCCAACATAGGTGGCAATAGAGCCAAGTGATTAGTGCCAAGTGATTAGGCCCAACCTAGGGTGCCTCGGCATCGATAAACCCTAAATGATGAAAACTTAACTTGGCTTCTATAGGGTGCCTCGGTGTCGATGAGAACCTAAATGATGTACGCTTAGGCTTTTAGGGTGCCTCGGCGTCGACAAAACCTAAATGATGAAAGCTTAGGCTTTTAGGGTGCCTCGACATCGACAAACCCTAAATGATAAAACCTTGGCTTTTAGGGTGCCTCGGTGTCGATAAGAACCTAAATGATGAAATCTTAGGCTTTTAGGGTGCCTCAGCGTCGACAAACCCTAAATGATAAAAGCTTAGCTTTTAGGATGCCTCGGTGTCAACAAACCCTAAATGATGTAGTTTTGAATTATGAACGTAGGATATGTCGTCATCATCATCGGACGACAAAAGTCTCCCGGCGGAGTGCGACTGGTGCCACGACGATCGAGGTCTGTGCGACATGCCTCACCTGGACGATGATCGGCGCTTCAACATTAAGCTCGAGGAGACCTTCAAAGTTGAAACGGTACACAACGATGACAAGTGTTATTTTCATAATTAAGCATGACTTCAACTATTTCAACGTGTAATTTTCATCTTTTACAATTCGAGTATAGCTTATCCCATGCCATGCAAGACGCTATGTCTTGGAGAGGATGGATTTTGAAGACCATGAAATTTCTGAAACAAAGAAAATTCACCTAAGGACTCATCACGATGTGGACTTTGAAGTAAATCTATATAATTCTGAGAGCGTAACCCATTTTGGTTGCAAAAATTGGGAAGCATTTTGCAAGATGTATGGTTTTGATGAGGGTATGCTTATCACCATGGATCTTGGTAATCCTGACATCAACCAAGACAATATGGACATTTGGGTCCTTGTTGATACGCCTCCAGTTCTACCGCTATGTGAGTTTCTCAAACATAGTTATTAGCTAATTTATATTGTTTATTTCAAAATAGTTGACAGCTTATTTCCATTGACAGCTTATTTTTATTGTTCAAAGAATGTGCGGGAGATGGTAGACAAAACCCACTACACCGATGGCTCCGAATTAACAACTTACAAGGAGAAAAATCATCTGGTCGGATTTTGTACTGACATTGAGAATTACATTATCCACAATCAAACTCCTCAACATTATGGTAAATACATGCCACTAGTGCATGTGTTCAACTACGGTAACTACCATGGAGATACCCTCGTAAGATTTTTACTATTACGACATCCGTGCATCTTTTGCATACTTCAAAAACTAGTACATCATTGCTAACTATGAAGTTATTACTATGTTTTTCAACAGATAATCCCAGAGAATTGTGTGCCTCATATGATGTATCAGAAAGGTAGTCTTAATGTTTTGAACATACAGCCAGGTCGTCCTACGACTCTCAACTCTCCATACGAGATTTCTAAAAGAAGTGGAGACATGAAAATCAAAGGATGTAAAAAATGTATGGACAGTCGTAAGGAGCTTCTTGGAAGAAAAAGGAAGTGAAGCGCAAGAATTGGAGACAGGATGTTCTCCATTTTCCATAATGGAGAGTCAGGGTCTATATTGTTTTATGCTATTTTAGCTTAAATAGGGTATTTAGGTCCTGCCTAATACTGATGATCATGTGCTAAGAACAATTAAGTAGGGTTGGTTCGATGACTATCAAGATGATGATCGTATGACTTGTTATGAATAACGAGTAGAAGTTGTATGATGATGATTAGTAGGACTTGTTAGGATTAGTATTACTTCCGACAAACTCGACACTCACGGTCTCGAGACTTGTAATGTTTTATCTTTGTTCGGTCTTTTGAATTCGGAGACTAATATGATGAATTGTATTCGGAGACTAATCTTCTATTGTATTCGATGAATCTGCTGTTGCTGTGTGCTACTGTCTATATTCTGTCAAATAATATATTTTGTAACCTGTGCAAAAATCAGAAAAGTAAAAAAAACCTAATATTCATACTAATGGCGCATCACTACAGAGTGCGCCATTAGTATGCCAAGTATACTAATGGTGCATCCATCCGCAGTGCGCCATTAGTGTGCCAAAGCACATGGTTAAATATGGCCCTGGGAGGCATACTAATGGCGCATGGTGTTATAAACTAATGGCGCACTGGGTGGTGCCATTAGTATACCAGATACTAATGGCACACCAGTGGTGCGCCATTAGTAATAAATACTAGTGGCGTGATACTAATGGCGCACCAGTGATGCGCCATTAGTAGGCAAAACTGGTGCGCCATTAGTAGGCCTTTTCCTAGTAGTGTCTCCAAAAGTCCTGAAACTCCACAGGAGCACTTTTCATAATATATAAAAAATATTGGGCACAAGAAGTACCAGAGGGGGGCCACCCACCAGCCACGAGGGTGGGGGGCACGCCCTACCCCCTTGGGCGCGCCCCCTGCCTTGTGGCCCCCCTGGTGGCCCTCTGATGCCCATCTTATTCTATATGAGGTCTTTCGTCCGAGGAAAAATCATAAGCAAGCTTTCAGGAAGAAACTCCGCCGCCACGAGGTGGAACCAATCTAGGGCTCCGGCAGAGCTGTTCTGCCGGGGAAACTTCCCTCCGGGAGGGGGAAATCATCACCATCATCATCACCAATGATCCTCTCATCGGGAAGGGGTCAATCTCCATCAACATCTTCACCAGCACCATCTCATCTCAAACCCTAGTTCATCTCTTGTATCCAATCTTTGTATCCAAAAACCTCAGATTGGTACCTGTGGGTTGCTAGTAGTGTTGATTACTCCTTGTAGTTGATGCTAGTTGGTTTACTGGGTGGAAGATCATATGTTCAGATCCATTATGCATATTAATACCCCTCTGATTATGAACAAGAATATGCTTTGTGAGTAGTTATGTCTGTTCCCGAGGACATGGGAGAAGTCTTGCTGTTAGTAGTCATGTGAATTTGGTATTCGTTTGATATTTTGATGAGATGTATGTTGTCATCCCTCTAGTGGTGTCATGTGAACGTCGACTACATAACACTTCACCATTGTTTGGGCCTAGAGGGAGGCATTGGGAAGTAATAAGTAGATGATGGGTTGCTAGAGTGACAGAAGCTTAAACCCTAGTTTATGTGTTGCTTCGTAAGGGGCTGATTTGGATCCATATGTTTCATGCTATGGTTAGGTTTACCTTAATACTTCTGTTGTAGTTGTGGATGCTTGCAATGGGGGCTAATCATAAGTGGGATGCTTGTCCAAGTAAGGACAGTACCCAAGCACTGGTCCACCCACATATCAAATTATCAAAGTACCGAACGTGAATCATATGAACATGATGAAAACTAGCTTGACGATAATTCCCATGTGTCCTCGGGACCGCTTTCTTTCATATAAGAGTTTGTCCAGGCTTGTCCTTTGCTAAAAAAACGATTGGGCCATCTTGCTACACCTTATTTACTTTTATTAATTGCTACTCGTTACAAATTACCTTATCACAAAACTATTTGTTACCAATAATTTTAGTGCTTGCTGATAATACCTTACTGAAAACAGCTTATCATTTCCTTCTGCTCCTCGTTGGGTCATCAAGACTCTTTTTTGGCACCGTTGCCGGGGAGTGAATCGCCATTGGTAAGGAAAAAATTTATATAGTGTGCTGAAATTTACTGTCACTTGTTACTATGGAACATAATCCTTTGAGGGGCTTGTTCGGGGTATCTTCACCCCGACCAGTAGAGCAAAGAGTTGCTCCTCAACCTACTGAACCTACTGAAAATGTTTACTTTGAAATTCCTTCGGATGTGATAGAGAAACTGCTAGCTAATCCTTTTGCAGGAGATGGAACATTGCATCCCGATTTACACTTAATCTATGTGGATGAAGTTTGTGGATTATTTAAGCTTGCAGGTATGCCCGAGGATGTTATCAAGAAGAAGGTCTTCCCTTTATCTTTGAAGGGAGAGGCATTGACATGGTATAGGCTATGTGATGATATGGGATCATGGGACTACAAACGATTGAAATTGGAATTTCATCAGAAGTTTTATCCTATGCATCTTGTTCATCGTGATCGTAATTATATATATAGTTTTTGGCCTCGCGAAGGAGAAAGCATCGCTCAAGCTTGGGGGAGGCTTAAGTCAATGTTATATTCATGCCCCAATCATGAGCTCTCAAGAGAAATGATTATTCAAAAAATTTATGATCGGCTTTCTCTCAGTAATCGCTCCATGCTCGATACTTCTTGTACTGGATCTTTTATGATGAAGACTATTGAATTCAAATGGGATTTATTGGAAAGAATTAAATGCAACTCTGAAGATTGGGACCTCGGCGAAGGTAAGGAGTCAGGTATAACACCTAAGTTTGATTGTGTTAAATCTTTTATGGATACCGATGCATTTCGTGAATTTAGCACTAAATATGGTCTTGTCTCTGAGATAGTAGCTTCCTTTTGTGAATGCTTTGCTACTCATGTTGATCTCTGTCAGTGTACTAGAGTAGCGGTACCCTTGTACCCCGAACTTGTGCACGGGCAGTCGCAGCGTCCCGCGGCAAGGCCTGCCAGGTCACCGCCAAGATTCCCCGTGGTCCCTCTGAAGACCATTCAAGAACAAAGTACTCAAGACAAGACCCCGGCAAGAGGAGCTTGCCGGGAAGAAGGCAAGACCCCGGCAAGAGGAGCTTGCCGGGAAGGCCATCAGAAGCGTTCCAAGACCCCGGCAAGAGGCGCTTGCCGGGAAGGCCGTTCGAGGCATACCAAGGAACTTGCCGCGGTGCGCTACGCGCCCCGACAAGGCCCGGTGAGCGACAAGCTCCTGGAAGCGACAAGTCGACGGCCGCGGCAAGGCGCTTGCCGCGGCAAGCCCCCACTCCACGCCCGCGCTCCAGCACATCCACCCACGTGTCGCTCCGGGGCCCCTCCCGAGCGCACGTGGCAGGAGGCTGTGCAGCTAGGGGTGTGCGGTGGCACGCAGGTGCTGACAAGACAACCATCGTGGCAAGACGGTGGCGTCCCTAGCGGTCCCTTTCGGTGCCGTCTAGGCGACACAGACGGGCATTTAATGCCCTTGTCCCCTGCCGTCAGGGTTAGGTAAGATAACACTATAGCAGCTAGCTGTGCCTACTACAGCACCTAGCTGTGCCTACCCACGGCACCCTTTCCATTTTTGCCCTTGGCCCCCGTTGCTCTATATCGGTAACCCCTTGAGTATAAAAGGAGGCCCGTGTGCAACGTAGAGGGGGTCGGCCATCTGGAGAGCTCTCGCGAGGCCCAGCAATTCCACACACTCACGCTCGCTCCCGAGCTAGAGATCAATACCAATCCACAAAGCAGGAGTAGGGTTTTACGCATCCATGCGGCCTGAACCTGGATAAATCGCTCGCGTGCTTCGCCTCGATTTACTCCTCGCGCGACCAACCACCCGCTTGCTTCGCCTCGATCTGCTCTTTGCGCGACCTCCGCCCCCCGCCGAACCAAAAGGGACCCGGTTCGCCGGTCCCATAGGTGCCCGTGGATCAGAAACCCCCGGCATCTCTGGCGCGCCAGGTAGGGGGAGTCGAAGTGGTGTGAATCGGATCCGGCGTTCTTGCGGGCTAGATCTTCATCTTCTTCATCGATCTTCACCATCTTCATCAACATGCCGCCGAAGAAGAAAGTTTCGGAGGTGGCTGCTCCGTCCGCGCCGAGCCACCCACCGCCGGAGCAAACGGAGGGTGGGGCAGGCGCCGGCGGAGGAACACGCGTCGATGATGGAACTCGCGGTGCTGCCAGGTCCCAGGGCAAGGCTGCGCTGCCCGCCGGCGGCGTAGCCGGCTCCCACAACGACCGGGCGCACTCCAAGACCTCGGCGTCCGTGCATGCACCGCGCCCATCTCAGGAGGCGCGGGACCGGCAGCGTCATGGTACTCACGGTACCATGCGCTCGCTGGACCCGGATCGAGCTGGTGGATCCCGGAGCGCCCAGGACCACCATGCGCGTCAACAAGCCGGCGCGAGCGAGACACGGTCGCCTGGACGAGATACTGCTCCTTCTCACATAGTTAGAAGTCCGAGCTTATCCCGCTCCTCGCACCGTTCGGTACCGCCGCCCGCCACCGCAGCCGAAGCTCTGGCGCGAGCTCAGCTGCTCCTAGACTACCCTCCAGCGCCGGACAAGATCGACGACTGGAGGGCCACTATCCAGAGTCTCATCGGTTTCGCCAACGGCGACACTCCTCGGCAGCCGACCACGTCGCAGCCGCAGCGAGTCAGCCAGGCACAAACCGGTGGTGACAAGACTGGTGGGGGTGCAACTACTGTGCACTCCCCACCCCGAAGGCCAAGATCACCGAATCGCCGGGTCCACCTCGACAGCGACTCCACCGCGTCGTCTGATCCCCGAGTTCGTCGCGATCAGCGCCAAGTTCTTCAAGAACGGCAGCGGGAAGACGCTCGTACTCGCATCGAGCGCCGGAGAGAAGCGCGACGTCAGTCAGACCAGCGCACTGGGCCCTCTGTTGACATGCATGCGCCAGGGGAACCAGGCGACTTACCGTACCCGGTAGGTTGCCCTGCGTTCACTCGTGAGCTGCCGCAAGTCCAGTGGCCCAGTACGAAGAACTTCAAGCCCGACGTACCAGAGAAGTACGACGGCAAGTTGCATCCTTCCGAGTTCCTCAGCATCTACACCATCGCGGTGCAGGCTGCTGGGGGGCGGGACGACAAGATCCTTGCCAACTACTTCCCGTTGGTACTCAAGCCCAACGTCAGGTCCTGGCTCATGCACTTGCCGGGCAACTCCATATCCTCTTGGGCTGAGCTGTGCCATCAGTTTGTTGGCGCCTTCACAGGCGGCCACAAACCTCATGGCCAAGAGAGCGATCTTCATCTGCTCGTCCAGAAGGAAGGAGAGCCCCTGCGCCAGTACATCCAGAGGTTCAGCCGTGTACACCACAACATCCCAAATATCCACCCCGCCGCGGTAATCAGCGCGTTCCATCAGAACGTGCGTAACCGCAGGATGCGGGAGGAGTTGGCGATGTGCAAGATTCGGGACATCAGCGAGCTTTATGCCCTGGCCGTCAGATGCGCACGCGCTGAGGAGGGGAGGAAATTCCCCGGAGAAAGCACTGGAGCAGGAGGATCTGACAGTGAGGATGCCGCCCCGACAAAGAGAAGCCGGCGGCGCAACAACAGGAAGAAGCAGAACAACGAGGTGCTGGTCGTTGAGCAGTCCGGCAATGAAGGTGACGCCACGAAGGCTACAGTTGGTAGCTCCGGCAAGGAAGTTGCCGCATGCACCAACTGTCAGGCTGTGGCGGCCGCCGACAAGCGGGACGACTCCGGCAAGCAATACTGTAAGATTCACCGCACCAAGGGCCATGACCTCCAGAGCTGCAAGAAGGTCGAGCAGCTCGTCCAGCAACAGAGGGCTGAGTACGAGCGGCGCGACAGGGAGAGAGCCCAAGGGGGTGCCGAGAAGCCTGGCCAGAAGCGCACCGGCCAGGAAGGACGCCGCGGCAAGGCCAAGCAGCGGCAAGGAGACAGACCTCCCCGCGGCCGCGACAACGACGAAGGCGACGGGGAGGATGAAGACATGGATGACGTTGAGACCAGTGAGCAGGAGTTTCAGAAAGCCACAGAGGTCTTGTGCGTTGACGGGGGTGCTTCCCTGCATACCTCGCACCGCCAACTCAAACAGTGGGTGCGGGAAGTCAATGCAGCGGAACCACCCATCGAATCGCGCAAGCTTCTGAAGTGGTCCAGCACGCCTATCATCTTTGACATTGACGACCACCCTGATCGCACAACCGCGGTCGGGTGTCTGCCGATGTTGGTTTCACCAACTATCCGCAACCTCAAGGTCACCAAGATGCTAGTTGACGGCGGGGCCGGCTTAAACCTGATCTCCTCCGCTGTGCTCCGAAAACTCCAGATCCCTGACGGCGAGCTCGAAGAAACCGGCACATTCCAAGGAATCAATCCGGGAAGGAGCAAGCCGAAGGGGAAGGTCACGCTGCCGGTAACATTCGGCAGCGAGTTAAACTTCAGGACTGAGAGGGTCACGTTCGACGTTGCCGATATCCCGTTGCCTTACAATGGGATACTTGGCCGTCCAGCACTCGCCAAGTTCATGGCGGCCTCTCACTACGCGTATAACGTGCTGAAGATGCCAGGCCCGATAAGCGTCATTTCTGTCCCTGGCGACAAGAAGGACGCTCTTATCTGTGCCGACAAGATCTACCGGGAAGCAGCAGCCACGGCAGATCGCCATCCACTTGCCGCTGAAGCTCCCGGAGGAAAGAAGACCAAGCCCGTCAAGAGTTCTGGTGCCTACTCCGGGAAGCGCACCTCTTCGGAGTGCTGCGCTGCCGTCGAGGACGCACCATCGAGCTCCACCGGCAAGAAGACCGAGTCCGGCAAAAGCTCTGGTGCCCACTCCGGCAAGCGCGCCTCTTCGGAGTGCTGCGCTGCCGTCGAGGACGCACCATCGAGCTCCGCCGGCAAGCACAAGAAGATGATGGCGGCTCCGCCAGAGACGAAGAAGGTGTCCGCCAAGGAGGATGGCGCTGGTGGTACCTTCACCATCAGTGCCACGCTTGACCCTAAATAGGAAAGCGCGCTCGTTGCTTTCCTGCGGGCGAACGTCGACGTGTTTGCATGGCAACCATCTGACATCCCCGGTGTTCCCAGGAAAGTGATTGAGCACCACCTTGCCGTCTGTCCTCATACGCGGCCCGTCAAACAGAAAGTCCGGAAGCAGGCGGTGGAGCGCCAAGAATTCATTGCGGAGGAAATCAAGAAACTGGAAGCAGCAAGCCTCGTCAGAGGAGTGCTCCATCCCACGTGGTTGGCCAATCCTGTAGTCGTGCGCAAGGCAAACGGGAAATGGAGGCTTTGCATCAATTTCACCGATGTTAACAAAGCTTGTCCCAAAGATCCATTTCCTTTGCCGCGCATTGACCAGATTGTTGACTCCACAGCTGGATGTGATTTGCTTTCGTTTCTTGATGCGTACTCCGGGTATCATCAGATCTTCATGGCAGAGGAAGATGAAGAGAAGACCGCATTTATTACTCCATGTGGCACGTACTGCTTCGTACGGATGCCTTTTGGATTAAAGAATGCTGGTTCGACATTTGCAAGAGTAGTCCATATTGCTCTTGAGCCACAAATACACAGAAATGTGGAAGCATACATGGATGATATAGTGGTCAAGAGCAAGGACAGAGCAACCCTGATCCAAGACTTGGACGAGACTTTTGCAAACCTGCGCAAGATCAGCCTCAAGCTCAACCCAGAGAAGTGTGTGTTTGGAGTTCCCTCCGGCAAGCTTCTCGGGTTCTTCGTGTCTCAGCGAGGGGTTGAAGCCAATCCCGACAAGATCAAGGCCATTGAGCAGATTGAAGCACCGAAGCGCGTCAAGGATGTACAGAAACTTGCCGGTTGCGTGGCTGCTCTCAGCAGGTTCATCTCTCGGTCTGCCGAGCGCGCCTTGCCATTTTTCAAATTATTGAAAAAGGCAGGTCCGATGAAATGGACTCCGGAAGCGGAGGCTGCGCTGCAAGACCTGAAGAGATACCTGTCCTCCCCTCCAATACTTGTCACGCCTAAGCCACAAGAGAAGTTGCTGCTGTACATAGCGGCGACCAATCAAGTGGTTAGCGCTGCGTTAGTTGCGGAGAGGGAGGCGGATGATGAGCCAGCAACCGTGGCAAGCGCATCCAGCGACAAGCAGGGCGCTTCCCCGACAAGCTCTGGTCCCGACAAAGATGAACCCGCGCTGATACACGAGGAGATACGGAAGAAAACGGTGCAGCGCCCAGTTTACTTTGTCAGTTCCCTCTTGCAGGGGGCTAGGTCAAGGTACTCTGGTGTGCAGAAACTGCTTTTCGGCCTTCTCATGGCCTCGAGAAAGCTGCGCCATTACTTCCAAGCACATGAGATCACAATGGTCACTCGCTTTCCGCTGAAGAGGATACTGCAGAATCCAGAAGCGACCGGCAGGATTGTTGAGTGGGCACTGGAACTGTCAAGCTTTGTCTCAAGTTTGAAAGCACTTCAACTATCCAGAGCAGAGCATTGGCAGAATTCATAGCGGAATGGACGCCAACTCCGGACGAAGAAATTCCGGAGACGAGCATCCCCGACAAAGAAGCGAGCAAAGAGTAGCTGATGTACTTTGATGGTGCCTTCTCGCTGCAAGGCGCCGGCGCTGGTGTGCTGCTTATCGCGCCCACTGAAGAGCACCTCAAGTACATAGTCCAGATGCACTTTCCCAAGGAGCAAGCAACAAACAATACTGCGGAGTATGAGGGATTGCTTGCCGGTCTCAGGATCGCGGCAGACCTTGGGATTAAGAAGCTCATTGTCAGGGGTGACTCATAGCTTGTCGTCCGCCAAGTAAACAAGAATTATCAGAGTCCATTGATGGAAGCCTACGTCGACGAAGTGAGAAAGCTAGAAGAGCGCTTTGATGGCCTGCAAATGGAGAACGTTCCGAGAACCCAGAACGCCATTGCTGATGGCCTGTCAAAGTGCGCCGCACTTAAGTTACCTATGGAACCAGGGTCCTTCGTGCTCAAGCTGACTCAACCGTCCGTAACACCATCAACTGGACAAAGCAAGAAGAGGAAGTTGATTCCTGGTGACTACCTGCCGGCAGAGCTTCCCGAAGCCGCCGCCAAGAAGGTCCCCAAGATCAACACCGAAGGCGCTGAGGAGCGAGATGCTCCGGCAAACCCCAGGGTTTGTTCCGTTGAAGCAGAAGCTCCCGGCAAGTTTGTCGCGGGATGTCACGCTCCGGCAGAGACACAGCTTCTCGCCGTAGAAGCAGATATTCCCGCAGCAACCTCCAAGATCAACGCCAAGAGCGCCGGTGAGCCAGATGCTCCAGCAAGCACTAGGGTTTGTTCCGTTGAAGCTGAGGCTCCCGGCAAGCTTGTCGCGGAACGTCAAGCTCCGGCAGAGACGCAGCTTCTCGCCGTAGAAGCGGACGTTCCCGCAGCAGCAGAGTTGCCTTTAGTCCTTGTTGTCGAGCCACAGGCTCCAACATGGGCGCAGCAGATTGTCCGTTTCCTTCAGACAGGAGAACTTCCCGAAGAGCAAGAAGAAGCCGAAAGAGTAGCCCGGCAGTCAAGTATGTACCAGTTCGTCGACAAGACGCTGTACAGAAGAAGACTCAACGGTGTGAAATTGAGGTGCATTCCCCGGGAAGACGGACAGAAGCTGTTGGCAGAGATACATGGAGGCATATGTGGTCACCACATTGGCGCAAGAGCACTCGTCGGCAAAGCACTCCGGCAAGGTTTCTTCTGCCCAACAACCCTCCAGGATGCGACTGCACAAGTAACCAAGTGTGAAGCGTGCCAGTTCAATTCCAAGCAGATACACCAGCCAGCTCGAGCTCTCCAGACGATCCCTTTATCCTGGCCCTTTTCGGTATGGGGGCTCGACATCCTCGGCCCCTTCCCCCGAGCTGTCGGGGGCTTTGAGTACTTGTACGTCGCAATCGACAAGTTCACAAAGTGGCCGGAAGTGGAACCAGTGAGGAAGGTGACCGCACAGTCAGCCGTCAAGTTCTTCAGGTCGATTGTTTGCCGCTTCGGGATCCCTAACCGGATAATCACCGACAACGGCACACAGTTCACGAGCCACGCCTTCACGCAGTACATCCAAGATCTCGGCGCCAAAGTCTGCTTCGCTTCTGTTGCTCACCCAAGGAGCAACGGTCAAGCGGAGATAGCAAATGCTGAGGTGCTGCGCGGGCTCAAGACCAGAACTTTCGACAGGCTGCACAAGTGCGGAAGAAACTGGATCGAGGAGCTACCGGTGGTTCTTTGGTCGATCAGAACGACGCCAAATCGAGCCACTGGACAGACACCCTTTGCTCTAGTCTATGGAGCAGAGGCAGTTACCCCCACGGAACTCGTATACGGGTCACCTCGAGTGCTCGCTTACGATGAGCTTGAGCAAGAGCGGCTGCAGCAAGATGACGCGCTGCTCCTTGAGGAAGATCGTCTCCAGGCTGCTGTGCGAGCTGCTCGCTACCAGCAAGCTCTGCGCCGCTACCATAGCCGCAGAGTCAGTGCCGGGAGTCTCGAGGAAGGCGACCTTGTTCTTCGGCGCGTTCAGTCGGCCAAGAATTCCAAAAAGTTGACGCCGAAGTGGGAAGGCCCTTACCGGGTGAAATGAGTCACAAGGCCTGGCGCTGTCCGCCTTGAGACCGAAGATGGCATCCCAGTGAGCAACTCCTGGAACATCGAGCATCTTCGTAAGTTTTACCCGTAAGGCGCGGTTGTCGGACCCCGTCCGGCAACCACCTTTCTGTACGAGTCTTGCCGCTGTTGCATGTAATCCTCTATACAGAGCCAGGCGTAGACCCTGAGCACCAGTAAATGAAGCGCTGCATACCCCGGGGGCTATAGCATGCATGCTAGGTTGAGTCTGAGTCTCGTCCTTGGTTAGGGTTGATAGTCCCTAACAGCGGCTAACCCCTAGCTTAGAGGTCGAGTGTCCGTCCCTTTGCTTTTCCTTCGTTCGCAGGGCTCGCACGTCCTGGCCAGGCCACCTGGAGACGAAAAGGAGAAGAAGGGCGCGCCGGCACCTGAGCCCCGGCAAGAACGCCGAGGGCTGCGAATGCCAAGGTGTCACCCCAGGCAAGCCATAGTTGCCGGGGGCTGCAATATCAGATAAGTCTTTTATCCCTCTTCATGCATCCTCCTATGGACTGGGGAATGTGAAACCACGTTCCTTCCCGGAAACTGCCGTGCTCCCCCAACTCTATGCCCTGGAGCGCGTTCCCGGGGCCAAGTTTGGTCGTAGCCGCGACAGCTAAGGGATGAGACAAGGAGGCCGCACCCACCTCGTTCCCGCCTCCGTCAAAGGCGTGAGGAAGGTCGAGCGACGTGGGAAGGCGGCAGGGCTTGTTGTCGGGGAATGGAATGCCTGTCCGAGAGATACCAAGGATTTGTTCCTTGGCGTGGGTTCAACCCGGGAGGCAAATAACCCAGCAAACATCCCCTTTTCATTAAAAAACATCCCATACAGGTACAGTCCATAGAGGATGAAAAACATGAGGAGAGGATTACAAGTTCTAGATACAACTAAGGCCCGAGGGCTTACAATTAAAAAGATAAGGTGCCCGTAATCCCTTTCCTGTCCCTCTCTTCAGGAGGTAGATCAAGGAGGCGAAAAGTGGAAAAGGGCGCCAAGGCGAGCTACAGGTGCCAGAAGACACCAAGAGAACATCCCGGGGGCCGGACGGTGATGGCGATGCCGGGAGAAGGGTGCGAAGGAGGGGCGGCAGGACGTCAGCGCGTTGTCGAGGGCACCACGCCCTCGTACTCCGACCTGACGGCCTTGTCGCCAGCCCTCTTCCCCTTCCGCGGCCTCCCTACGCCAGCCGCCCAAGGAGACGCCCCCGGGGAGTTCAAGAAGCCGGCGGCGCGGATGGTGGGGTCGCCGGCGCCGCACAAGACGGCGCCCGACACCTAGTCGGGGCCGCCATCTTGCCGCCCGCCACCCTCACCATCACTGCCGCTCTCCTCCTCGTCACTCTCGCTCGAGGAGGAGCCTTCGCTATCGGAGGAGCTGTCCACGCAGCACTTCGCCCGGGTGCCGAAGCACCTGAAGACCTTAACGGAGAGGAGATCGCCCTCCACTAGCTTAAAATGGAGGGTGAGTCCCCCCGTCAAGCTGTGGATGCGGGCGAACGTCCTCCACCCTCGATCGAGATACATCACACTAGGGGCTGGGAACACCACGCGGACTCGCGTGCCGCTGATCCCACAGCCCCTCATGTGTAATCTCATAGTTTCGGGCGGGTCCGACTCCATCGCGCTCGCGAACGGAGCAGGAAGCCGGAGGCGACGATGAGGCGCCCGGTGCAGCTTGACGAAGAACTCGCAAGGGTCGTCCCCTATATGGACCGCCGCGGGGAGAGGAGCCGCCGGCGGGGGCGAAGCTGGCGCGTTGCCCCGTCCGACCCTTCCCCGAGCGCCTCGACCTCGTCCTTGACCTCGTCCACGACCTCACCCCCTCCCTCTTACCCTTATGGCTGGCTCTGCCACCACGAGCGAGGAAGAGGGGAGGGTGCGCTGCCTGGCGGCGACCCTCGCCGCCACCGATGAAGGCCCAGGATTCCCTTTCTCCATGGCGAATGAGAGAAAGGGGAGCAGAAGCTGAAGAAAGGAGGAGATGAGCTCGTGCAGGCTTCGGTGCTCCCTTCCCGCTCCTTATAATCAAGGCACAGGAAGAGCAGGGAGGCGGGCCGACCCGTCACCCCCGCTCGCAACGTCCCGGATTCCCGCTTTCACCGTCCGCGATCCCAAGTGCATGGGAGCCGCGTGGCGGGGATGCAGAACTGAGGCGACGGATGGGGCGGCCTCGCCCCACCCCACAATCTCGGGGAGTGGGCGCTTCGAAAACCGCGCATCGGCCCCGTCCAGTAAATGCGCCACGCCCCCACGCCTACCTCCGTTTGGAGAAGAGGGCGTGGGCCGTTCCCCTTCATCATGGCTTGACGCATGTTCGCGAGGCTTAACCCCACGCGCGCCGCCCGCGTCACCCACGACGCCGCGTTTGACGCGTGCCGTTTCGGGCGTGCGCGATGGAAGCGGAGGAAGATTTGGCGTAACCTAGGCCGCGCGTGCCCGTGCACTGTTTTGGGCCTGGCCCAACAGCGCTCGGCACCGTGTCTGGCCCAGGCCCGGGGGCTCCTGTCGGTGTACTAGAGTAGGGGTACCCTTGTACCCCGAACTTGTGCACGGGCAGTCGCAGCGTCTCGCGGCAAGGCCTGCCAGGTCACCGCCAAGATTCCCCGTGGTCCCTCTGAAGACCATTCAAGAACAAAGTACTCAAGACAAGACCCCGGCAAGAGGAGCTTGCCGGGAAGAAGGCAAGACCCCGGCAAGAGGAGCTTGCCGGGAAGGCCATCAGAAGCGTTCCAAGACCCCGGCAAGAGGCGCTTGCCGGGAAGGCCGTCCGAGGCATTCCAAGGAACTTGCCGTGGCGCGCTACGCGCCCCGACAAGGCCCGGTGAGCGACAAGCTCCCGGAAGCGACAAGTCGACGGCCGCGGCAAGGCGCTTGCCGCGGCAAGCCCCCACTCCACGCCCGCGCTCCAGCACATCCACCCACGTGTCGCTCCGGGGCCCCTCCCGAGCGCACGTGGCAGGAGGCTGTGCAGCTAGGGGTGTGCGGTGGCACGCAGGCGCTGACAAGACAACCATCGTGGCAAGACGGTGGCGTCCCTAGCGGTCCCTTTCGGTGCTGTCTAGGCGACACAGACGGGCATTTAATGCCCTTGTCCCCTGCCGTCAGGGTTAGGTATGATAACACTATAGCAGCTAGCTGTGCCTACTACAGCACCTAGCTGTGCCTACCCACGGCACCCTTTCCATTTTTGCCCTTGGCCCCCGTTGCTCTATGTCGGTAACCCCTTGAGTATAAAAGGAGGCCCGTGTGCAACGTAGAGGGGGTCGGCCATCTGGAGAGCTCTCGCGAGGCCCAGCAATTCCACACACTCACGCTCGCTCCCGAGCTAGAGATCAATACCAATCCACAAAGCAGGAGTAGGGTTTTACGCATCCATGCGGCCCGAACCTGGGTAAATCGCTCGCGTGCTTCGCCTCGATTTACTCCTCGTGCGACCAACCGCCCGCTTGCTTCGCCTCGATCTGCTCTTTGCGCGACCTCCGCCCCCCGCCGAACCAAAAGGGACCCGGTTCGCCGGTCCCATAGGTGCCCGTGGATCAGAAACCCCCGGCAATCTCCCTAAGGAGAAGTGGTTTAAATATAATCCTCCCATTGAAGTAAAAGTAGTTTCACCTATTAAAGTTGAAGAAAATACTATCACTTATAATGATCCTGTTGTTCCTACTTCTTATGTTGAGAAACCACCTTTCCCTCAAGGATCATGCTAAAGTTTCAACTATAGTCAACAAAAGTAATATTAGGACACACAAACCCCATGAGAAAGTTAAAGTTGAACCTAATATTGCTATGGTTAAAGATCTCTTGGCCGATAATATTGATGGGCATGTTATTTACATCTATGATGAGACTGCTAGAATTGCTAGACGTGATACTAAAAATAAACATAGACATGTTGTAGGCATGCCTGTTATTTCTTTTAAAATAGGAGATCATTGCTATCATGGATTATGTGATATGGGTGCTAGTGCAAGTGCAATACCTCATTCCTTATACAAATAAATTATGCATGATATTGCACCTGCTAAGATAGAAGATATCGATGTTACCATTTAACTTGCCAATAGAGATACTATTTCACTGATTGGGATTGCTAGAGATGTTGAAGTCTTGTGTGGGAAAGCTAAATACCCTACTGATTTTCTTGTTCTCGGTTCCCCATAATATGACTTTTGTCCCATTATATTTGGTAGACCCTTCTTGAATATTGTTAATGCTAAGATAGACTGCAATAAGGATATTGTTTCTGTTGGTTTAGGGGATATGTCTCATGAGTTTAATTTTGCTAAATTTCGTAGACAACCCCGTGATGAAGAATTGCCTAGTAAATATGAAATTATTGGTCTTGCTTCTATTGCCGTGCCTCCTACTGATCCTTTATAACAATATTTACTGGACCATGAAAATGATCAGTTCATGAATGAAAGAAGGGAAATAGATGAAGTATTCTTTAAATAGGGACCTATTCTAAAACACAACTTGCCTGTTGAAATCCTAGGGGATCCTCCTCCACCCAAGGGTGATCCCGTGTTTGAGCTTAAACCTTTACCTGATACTCTTAAATATGCTTATCTTAATGAAAAGAAGATATATCCTGTTATTATTAGTGCTAACCTTTCAGAGAAGGAGGAAGAGAAATTATTGAAAACTCTGAAGAAGCACCGTGCTGCTATTGGATATACTCTTGATGATCTTAAGGGCATTAGTCCCACTCTATGTCAACACAAAATAAATTTGGAGAAAGATGCCAAACCAGTCATTGATGACCAACGACGGCTGAATCCTAAGATGAAAGAAGTGGTAAGAAAGGAAATTTATCTCGTATTAAAGCTCTATGAAGCAGGTATAATTTATCCCGTTGCTGATAGTCAGTGGGTAAGTCCTGTCCATTGTGTCCCTAAGAAGGGAGGTATTACTATCGTTCCTAATGATAAAGATGAATTGATTCCACAAAGAATTATTACAGGTTATAGGATGGTAATTGATTTTCGCAAATTAAATAAAGCTACTAAAAAATCATTAGCCTTTGGCTTTCATTGATCAAATGTTAGAAATATTATCCAAACATACACATTTTTGCTTTCTAGATGGTTACTCTGGCTTCTCTCAAATACCTGTGTCAGCTGATGATCAAGCAAAGACCACTTTTACTTACCCTTTCGGTACTTTTGCTTATAGATGTATGCCTTTTGGTTTATGTAATGCACCTGCTACCTTTCAAAGATGCATGATGGCTATATTCTCTGACTTTTGTGAAAATATTTTTGAGGTTTTCATGGATGATTTCTCCGTTTATGGATCCTCTTTTGATGATTGCTTGAGCAACCTTGATCGAGTTTTGCAGAGATGTGAAGAAACTAATCTTGTCTTGAATTGGGAGAAGTGCCACTTTATGGTTAATGAAGGTATTGTCTTGGGGCATAAAATTTCTGAAAGAGGTATTGAAGTTGATAAAGCTAAAGTTGATGCTATTGAAAAGATGTCGTGTCCCAAGGACATCAAAGGTATAAGAAGTTTCCTTGGTCATGCCGGTTTTTATAGGAGGTTCATTAAGGACTTCTCAAAAATTTCTCGGCCCCTGACTAACCTATTACAAAAAGATGTCCCTTTTATCTTTGATGATGATTGTGTAGAAGCATTTGAAATACTTAAGAAAGCTTTGGTTTCTGCACCTATTGTTCAACCTCCTGATTGGAATTTACCATTTGAAATTATGTGTGATGCTAGTGATTATGCTATAGGGGCTGTTCTAGGACAAAGAGTTGATAAGAAATTAAATGTTATCCAATATGCTAGTAAAACCCTAGACAGTGCCCAAAGAAATTATGCTACTACTGAAAAAGAATTTTTAATAGTTGTATTTGCTTGTGATAAGTTCAGACCTTATATTGCTGATTCTAAAGTAACTGTTCATACTGATCATGCTGCTATTAAATATCTTATGGAAAAGAAAGATGCTAAACCTAGACTTATTAGATGGGTTCTCTTTCTACAAGAATTTTATTTGCATATTATTGATAGAAAGGGAGCTCAGAACCCCGTTGCAGACAACTTGTCTAGGTTAGAGAATGTTCTTGATGACCCACTACCTATTGATGATAGCTTTCTTGATGAACAATTAAATTTCATAAATGCTTCTCGAACTGCTCCATGGTATGCTGATTATGCTAATTATATTGTTGCTAAATTCATACCACCTAGTTTCATATACCAGCGAAAGAAAACGTTTTTCTATGATTTGAGACATTACTTTTGGGATGACCCACATCTTTATAAAGAAGGAGTAGCTGGTGTTATTAGACGTTGTATACCTGAGCAAGAACAGGAACAGATCCTACGCATGTTGGAAATATGCCCTAGAGGCAATAATAAAAGCATTATTATTATATTTCCTTGTTCATGATAATTGTCTTTATTCATGCTATAATTGTGTTATCTAGAAATCGTAATACATGTGTGAATAATAGACACCAACATGTCCCTAGTAAGCCTCTAGTTGACTAGCTCGTTGATCAACAGATAGTCATGGTTTCCTGACTATGGACATTGGATGTCATTGATAACGAGATCAAATCATTAGGAGAATGATGTGATGGACAAGACCCAATCCTAAACATAGCACAAGATTGTATAGTTCGTTTGCTAGAGTTTTCCAATGTCAAGTATCTTTTCCTTAGACCATGAGATCGTGTAACTCCCAGATACTGTAGGAGTGCTTTGGGTATACCAAACGTCACAACGTAACTGGGTGACTATAAAGGTATACTACGGGTATCTCCGAAAGTGTCTGTTGGGTTGACATGGATCAAGATTGGGATTTGTCACTCCGTATGACGGAGAGGTATCACTGGGCCCACTCGGTAATGCATCATCATAATGAGCTCAGAGTGACCAAGTGTCTGGTCACGGGATCATGCATTACGGTACGAGTAAAGTGACTTGCCGGTAACGAGATTGAACGAGGTATTGGGATACCGACGATCGAATCTCGGGCAAGTAACATACCGATTGACAAAGGGAATTGTATACGGGGTTGCTTGAATCCTTGACATCGTGGTTCATCCGATGAGATCATCGAGGAGCATGTGGGAGCCAACATGGGTATCCAGATCCCGCTGTTGGTTATTGACCGGAGAGCGATCTCGGTCATGTCTACATGTCTCCCGAACCCGTAGGGTCTGCACACTTAAGGTTCGGTGACGCTAGGGTTGTAGGGATATGTATATGCAGTAACCCGAATGTTGTTCGGAGTCCCGGATGAGATCCCGGACGTCACGAGGAGTTCCAGAATGGTCCGGAGGTAAAGAATTATATATAGGAAGTGTTATTTCGGGCATCGGGACAAGTTTCGGGGTCACCGGTATTGTACCAGGACCACCGGAAGGGTCCCGGGGGTCCACCGGGTGGGACCACCTGTCCTGGGGGGCCACATGGGCTGTAGGGGGTGCTCCTTGGTCTACATGGGCCAAGGGCACCAGCCCCAAGAGGCCCATGCGCCTAGGGTTTCAAGGGAGGAAGAGTCCTAGGAGGGGAAGGCACCTCCTAGGTGCCTTGGGGAGGAGGGATTCCTCCCCTTGGCCGCACCCCCCTAGGAGATTAGATCTCCTAGGGCCGCCCCCCCCTTGGCCCTCCTATATATAGTGGGGAGATGGAGGACTTCTTACCCCTTGCCTTTGGTGCCTCCCTCTCCCTCTCCAACACCTCCTCCTCCTCCATAGTGCTTGGCGAAGCCCTGCCGGAGTACTGCAGCTCCATCACCACCACGCCGTCGTGCTGCTGTTGGAGTCATCTCCCTCAACCTCTCCTCCCCCCTTGCTGGATCAAGAAGGAGGAGACGTGGCTGTTCCGTACGTGTGTTGAACGCGGAGGTGCCGTCCGTTCGGTGCTAGGATCTTTGATGATTCGAATCACGTCGAGTACGACTCCCTCATCCCCGTTCTTTGAACGCTTCCGCTCGCGATCTACAAGGTACGTAGATGCATCTAATCACTCGTTGCTAGATGAACTCCTAGATGGATCTTGGTGAAACCGTAGGAAATTTTTTGTTTTCTGCAACGTTCCCCAACAGTGGCATCATGAGCTAGGTCTATGCGTAGTTCTTCTTGCACGAGTAGAACACAATTTGTTGTGGGCGTAGATGTTGTCAACTTTCTTGCCGCTACTAGTCTTATCTTGCTTCAATGGTATTGTGGGATGAAGCGGCCCGGACCAACCTTACACGTACGCTTACGTGAGACCGGTTCCACTGACTAACATGCACAAGTTGCATAAGGTGGCTGGCGGGTGTCTGTCTCTCCGACTTTAGTTGGAGCGGATTCGATGAAAAGGGTCCTTATGAAGGGTAAATAGAAGTTGAAAAATCACGTTGTGGCTTTCACGTAGGTAATAAAACGTTCTTGCTAGAACCCTACTTCAGCCACGTAAAACTTGCAACAACAATTAGAGGACGTCTAACTTGTTTTTGCAGCAAGTGCTTTGTGATATGATATGGCCAAAGTTGTGATGAATGATGAATGATATATATGTGATGTATGAGATGTTCATGCTATTGTAATAGGAATCACGACTTGCATGTCGATGAGTATGACAACCGGCAGGAGCCATAGGAGTTGTCTTTATTTTTTGTATGACCTGCGTGTCATTGAGAAACGCCATGTAAATTACTTTACTTTATTGCTAAACGCGTTAGCCATAGTAGTAGAAGTAATAGTTGGCGAGCAACTTCATGGAGACACAATGATGGAGATCATGATGATGGAGATCATGGTGTCATGCCGGTGACAAGATGATCATGGAGCCCCAAGATGGAGATCAAAGGAGCTATGTGATATTGGCCATATCATGTCACTATTATTATTTGATTGCATGTGATGTTTATCATGTTTTGCATCTTGTTTACTTAGAACGACGGTAGTAAATAAGATGATCCCTCATAATAATTTCAAGAAAGTGTTCCCCCTAACTGTGCACCGTTGCGACAGTTCATTGTTTTGAAGCACCACATGATGATCGTGTGTGATAGATTCTAACGTTCACATACAACGGGTGTAAGACAGATTTACACATGCAAACACTTAGGTTGACTTGACAAGCCTAGCATGTGTACATACATGGCCTCGGAACACAGAAGACCGAAAGGTCGAGCATGAGTCATATAGAAGATACGATCAACATGAAGATGTTCACCGACGTTGACTAGTCCGTCTCATGTGATGATCGGACACGGCCTAGCTAACTCGGATCATGTTATACTTAGATGACTAGAAGAGGGATGTCTATCTAAGTGGGAGTTCATTATAATTTGATTAGATGAACTTAATTATCATGAACTTAGTCTAAGATCTTTACAATATGTCTTGTAGATCAAATGGCCAACGTAGTCGTCAACTTCAACGCGTTCCTAGAGAAACCAAGCTGAAAGACGATGGCAGCAACTATACGGATTGGGTCCGGAACCTGAGGATCATCCTCATAGCTTCCAAGAAAGATTATGTCCTACAAGCACCGCTAGGTGATGCACCTGTTCTCCCTGCAGAACAAGACGTTATGAACGCTTGGCAGGCACGTACCGATGACTACTCCCTCGTTCAGTGCGGCATGCTTTACAGCTTAGAGCCGGGGCTCCAAAAGCGTTTTGAGAGACACGGAGCATATGAGATGTTCGAAGAGCTGAAAATGGTTTTCCAAGCTCATGCCCGGGTCGAGAGATATGAAGTCTCCGACAAATTCTTCAGCTGTAAGATGGAGGAAAACAGTTCTGTCAGTGAGCACATACTCACTATGTCTGGGTTGCATAACCGCTTGACTCAGTTGGGAGTTAATCTCCCGGATGACGCGGTCATTGACAGAATCCTTCAGTCTCTTCCACCAAGCTACAAGAGCTTTGTGATGAACGTCAATATGCAGGGGATGGAAAAGACCATTCCTGAAGTATTTGCTATGCTGAAATCAGCAGAGATAGAAGTCAAGAAGGAACATCAAGTGTTGATGGTCAATAAAACCACTAAGTTCAAGAAGGGCAAGGGTAAAAAGAACTTCAAGAAGGACAGCAAGGGAGTTGCCGCGCCCGGCAAGCAAGCTGTCGGGAAGAAGCCAAAGAATGGACCCAAGCCCGAGACTGAGTGCTTTTATTGCAAGGAGAGTGGTCACTGGAAGCGGAACTGCCCAAAATACTTAGCGGACAAGAAGGCCGGCAAAGCATAAGGTATATGTGATATACATGTAATTGATGTGTACCTTACCAGTACTCATAGTAGCTCCTGGGTATTTGATACCGGTGCGGTTGCTCACATTTGTAACTCAAATCAGGAGCTGCGGAATAAACGGAGACTGGCGAAGGACGAGGTGACGATGCGCGTCGGGAATGGTTCCAAGGTCGATGTGATCGCCGTCGGCACGCTGCCTCTTCATTTACCTACGGGATTAGTTTTAAACCTCAATAATTGTTATTTAGTGCCATGTTTGAGCATGAACATTGTATCAGGATCTCGTTTAATACGAGATGGCTACTCATTTAAATCCGAGAATAATGGTTGTTCTATTTATATGAGAGATATGTTTTATGGTCATGCTCCGATGGTGAATGGTTTATTCTTAATGAATCTCGAGCGTAAAGCTACACATGTTCATAGTGTCAGTACCAAAAGATGCAAGGATGATAATGATAGTCCCACATACTTGTGGCACTGCCGCCTTGGTCACATAGGTGTCAAACGCATGAAGAAGCTCCATGCTGATGGACTTTTAGAGTCTCTTGATTACAAATCATTTGACACGTGCGAACCATGCCTCATGGGTAAAATGACCAAGACTCCGTTCTCAGGAACAATGGAGTGAGCAACCAACTTATTGGAAATCATACATACTGATGTGTGCGGTCCAATGAGTGTTGAGGCTCGCGGTGGCTATCGTTATGTTCTCACCATCACTGATGACTTGAATAGATATGGGTAAGTCTACTTAATGAAACACAAGTCTGAGACCTTTGAAAAGTTCAAGGAATTTCAGAGTGAGGTTGAGAATCAACGTGACAGAAAAATCAAGTTTCTACGATCAGGTCGTGGAGGAGAATACTTGAGTCACGAGTTTGGCACACACTTAAGAAAATGTGGAATAGTTTCACAGCTCACGCCGCCTGGAACACCTCAGCGTAATGGTGTGTCCGAACGTCGTAATCGCACTCTATTAGATATGGTGCGATCTATGATGTCTCTTGCCGATTTACCGCTATCCTTTTGGGGGTATGCTTTAGAGACTGCCGCATTCACTTTAAATAGGGCTCCGTCGAAATCCGTTGAGACGACACCATTTGAATTATGGTTTGGGAAGAAACCTAAGCTGTCATTTCTAAAAGTTTGGGGATGCGATGCTTATGTCAGGAAACTTCAACCTGAAAAGCTCGAACCCAAGTCGGAAAAATGCGTCTTCATAGGATACCCTAAAGAAACTATTGGGTATACCTTCTACCTCAGATCCGAAGGCAAGATCTTTGTTGCCAAGAACGGGTCCTTTCTGGAGAAAGAGTTTCTCTCGAAAGAAGTAAGTGGGAGGAAAGTAGAACTTGATGAAGTATTACCTCTTGAACCGGAAAAAGGCGCAACTCAAGAAAATGTTCCTGAGGTGCCTGCACCGACTAGAGAGGAAGATAATGATGATGATCAAGATACTTCTGATCAAGCTCCTACTGAAATTCGAAGGTCCACAAGGACACGTTCCGCACCAGAGTGGTACGGCAACCCTGTCTTAGAAATCATGTTGTTAGACAACGGTGAACCTTCGAACTATGAAGAAGCGATGGCGGGCCCGGATTCCGACAAATGGCTGGAAGCCATGAAATCCGAGATAGGATCCATGTATGAAAACGAAGTATGGACTTTGACTGACTTGCCCGTAGAGCGGCGAGCCACAGAGAATAAATGGATCTTTAAAAAGAAGACAGACGCGGATGGTAATGTGACCATCTATAAAGCTCGGCTTGTCGCTAAGGGTTATCAACAAGTTCAAGGGGTTGACTACGATGAGACTTTCTCACCGGTAGCGAAGCTGAAGTCCGTCCGAATCATGTTAGCGATTGCCGCATTCTATGATTATGAAATATGGCAAATGGACGTCAAAACGGCATTCCTTAATGGTTTCCTTAAGGAAGAATTGTATATGATGCAGCCGGAAGGTTTTGTCAATCCTAAGAATGCTGACAAGGTGTGCAAGCTCCAACGCTCGATTTATGGGCTGGTGCAAGCATCTCGGAGTTGGAACATTCGCTTTGATGAGATGATCAAAGCGTTTGGGTTTACACAGACTTATGGAGAAGCCTGTGTTTACAAGAAAGTGAGTGGGAGCTCTGTAGCATTTCTCATATTATATGTAGATGACATACTTTTGATGGGAAATGATATAGAACTCTTGGACAGCATAAAGGCCTACTTGAATAAGAGTTTTTCAATGAAGGACCTTGGAGAAGCTGCTTATATATTAGGCATCAAGATCTACAGAGATAGATCAAGATGCCTCATAGGTCTTTCACAAAGCACATACCTTGATAAGATATTGAAGAAGTTCAATATGGATCAGTCTAAGAAGGGGTTCTTGCCTGTATTACAAGGTGTGAAATTGAGCTCAGCTCAATGTCCGACCACGGCAGAAGATATAGAAGAGATGAGTGTCATCCCCTATGCCTCGGCCATAGGGTCTATTATGTATGCCATGCTGTGTACCAGACCTGATGTAAACCTTGCCGTAAGTTTGGTAGGAAGGTACCAAAGTAATCCCGTCAAGGAACACTGGACAGCGGTCAAGAATATCCTGAAGTACCTGAAAAGGACAAAGGAAATGTTTCTCGTTTGTGGAGGTGATGAAGAGCTCGTCGTAAAAGGTTACGTCGACGCTAGCTTCGACACAGATCTGGATGACTCTAAGTCACAAACCGGATACGTGTATATCTTGAATGGTGGGGCAGTAAGCTGGTGCAGTTTCAAGCAGAGCGTCATGGCGGGATCTACATGTGAAGCGGAGTACATGGCAGCCTCAGAGGCAGCACATGAAGCAATTTGGGTGAAGGAGTTCATCACCGACCTAAGAGTCATACCCAATGCGTCGGGGCCGATCAAGCTCTTCTGTGACAACACTGGAGCTATTGCTCTTGCCAAGGAGCCCAGGTTTCACAACAAGACAAGGCACATCAAGCGTCGCTTCAACTCCATTCGTGAAAATGTTCAAGATGGAGACATAGATATTTGTAAAGTGCACACGGACCTGAATGTAGCAGATTCGTTGACTAAACCTCTCCCTAGAGCAAAACATGATCAACACCAGAATTCCATGGGTGTTTGATTCATCACAATGTAACTAGATTATTGACTCTAGTGAAAGTGGGAGACTGTTGGAAATATGCCCTAGAGGCAATAATAAAAGCATTATTATTATATTTCCTTGTTCATGATAATTGTCTTTATTCATGCTATAATTGTGTTATCCGGAAATCGTAATACATGTGTGAATAATAGACACCAACATGTCCCTAGTAAGCCTCTAGTTGACTAGCTCATTGATCAACAGATAGTCATGGTTTCCTGACTATGGACATTGGATGTCATTGATAACGAGATCACATAATTAGGAGAATGATGTGATGGACAAGACCCAATCCTAAACATAGCACAAGATCGTATAGTTCGTTTGCTAGAGTTTTTCCAATGTCAAGTATCTTTTCCTTAGACCATGAGATCGTGTAACTCCTGGATACCGTAGGAGTGCTTTGGGTATACCAAACGTCACAACGTAACTGGGTGACTATAAAGGTATACTACAGGTATCTCCGAAAGTGTCTGTTGGGTTGACATGGATCAAGACTGGGATTTGTCACTCCGTATGACGGAGAGGTATCACTGGGCCCACTCGGTAATGCATCATCATAATGAGCTCAGAGTGACCAAGTGTCTGGTCACGGGATCATGCATTACGGTACAAGTAAAGTGACTTGCCGGAAACGAGATTGAACGAGGTATTGGGATACCGACGATCGAATCTCGGGCAAGTAACATACCGATTGACAAAGGGAATTGTATACGGGGTTGCTTGAATCCTCGACATCGTGGTTCATCCGATCAGATCATCGAGGATCATGTGGGAGCCAACATGGGTATCCAGATCCCTCTGTTGGTTATTGACCGGAGAGCGATCTCGGTCATCTCTACATGTCTCCCGAACCCGTAGGGTCTACACACTTAAGGTTCGGTGACGCTAGGGTTGTAGGGATATGTATATGCAGTAACCCGAATGTTGTTCGGAGTCCCGGATGAGATCCCGGACGTCACGAGGAGTTCCGGAATGGTCCGGAGGTAAAGAATTGTATATAGGAAGTGCTATTTTGGGCATCGGGACAAGTTTCGGGGTCACCGGTATTGTACCGGGACCACCGGAAGGGTCCCGGGGGTCCACCGGGTGGGACCACCTGTCCCGGGGGGCCACATGGGCTGTAGGGGGTGCGCCTTGGCCTACATGGGCCAAGGGCACCAGCCCCAAGAGGCCCATGCGCCTGGGGTTTCAAGGGAGGAAGAGTCCTAGGAGGGGAAGGCACCTCCTAGGTGCCTTGGGGAGGAGGGATTCCTCCCCTTGGCCGCACCCCCCTAGGAGATTAGATCTCCTAGGGCCAGCGCCCCCCCCCCTTGGCCCTCCTATATATAGTGGGGAGATGGAGGACTTCTTACCCCTTGCCTTTGGTGCCTCCCTCTCCCTCTCCAACACCTCCTCCTCCTCCATAGTGCTTGGCGAAGCCCTGCCAGAGTACTGCAGCTCCATCACCACCACGCCGTCGTGCTGCTGTTGGAGCCATCTCCCTCAACCTCTCCTCCCCCCTTGCTGGATCAAGAAGGAGGAGACGTGGCTGTTCCGTACGTGTGTTGAACGCGGAGGTGCCGTCCGTTCGGTGCTAGGATCTTCGGTGATTCGAATCACGTCGAGTACGACTCCCTCATCCCCGTTCTTTGAACGCTTCCGCTCGCGATCTACAAGGTACGTAGATGCATCTAATCACTCGTTGCTAGATGAACTCCTAGATGGATCTTGGTGAAACCGTAGGAAAATTTTTGTTTTCTGCAACGTTCCCCAACAACGCAAGTGTCACTGCGAAGCCTACGGAGGGCACCATGCTGGAGATAGAACTTAACACAAGGTATTGCAATCCGGTTTTTATTGGCCTACTCTCTTCAAGGATGCCCGTAACTTTGTCTTGTCTTGTGATGAATGTCAAAGAATTGGTAATATTAGTAGACGTCAACAAATGCCTATGCATTATTCACTTGTTATCGAACCATTTGATGTTTGGGGCTTTCATTATATGGGACATTTTCCTTCCTCTAATGGGTATACACATATTTTAGTTGATGTTGCTTACGTTACTAAGTGGGTAGAAGCTATTCCAACTAGTAGTGCTGATCATAAAACCTCTATTAAGATGCTTAAAGAAGTTATTCTTCCGAGGTTAGGAGTCCCTCGATACTTAATGACTGATGGTTGTTCACATTTTATTCATGGTGCCTTTCGTAAAATGCTTGCTAAGTATGATGTTAATCATAGAATTGCATCTCCATATCATCCACAGTCTAGTGGTCAAGTAGAACTTAGCAATAGAGAGCTCAAATTAATTTTGCGAAAGACTGTTAATAGATCTAGAAAGAATTGGTCCAAGAAACTTGATGCTGCACTATGGGATTATAGAACTGCATATAAAAATCCTATTGGTATGTCTCCTTATAAAATGGTTTATGGTAAAGCATGTCACTTACCTCTCGAATTAGAACATAAGGCATATTGGGCTATTAAAGAGCTCAATTATGACTTCAAACTTATGATGAATGGAGAACCCAAGCCTATGAAAATGCCAAACTCTCGAATTATTTGACATTAGCTCACTTGATGAATGGAGAACCCAAGCCTATGAAAATGCGAAGCTGTTTAAAGAAGAAGTTAAAATATGGCATGATAAAAGGATACTAAAGCGTGAGTTTAATGTAGGTGATTATGTATTGTGATACGTCCATTTTGCATCATGCTTTTATATCAATATTTATTGCATTATGGGCTGTTATTACACATTATGTCACAATACTTATGCCTATTCTGTATTATTTTACAAGGTTTACATAAAGAGGGAGAATGCCGGCAGCTGGGATTCTGGGCTGGAAAAGGAGCAAATATTAGAGACCTATTCTGCACAGCTCCAAAAGTCCTGAAACTTCACGAAAGATGTTTTCCAAATATAAAAAAATACTCAGCGAAAGAAACTCACCAGGGGGGCCACACCCTACCCACGAGGGTGGGGGGCGCGCCCTACCCCCAGGGGCGCGCCCCCTGGTGGCCCTCCGGTGGCCATCTTCTGCTATATGGACTCTTTCGATGGGAAAATAATCATAAGCCATCTTCTCGGACGAAACTCCACCGCCACGAGGCGGAGCCTTGGCGGAACCAATCTAGGGCTCCGGCGGAGCTGTTTTGCCGGGGAAACTTCCCTCCCAGAGGGGGAAATCATTGCCATCGTCATCACCGATGCTCCTCTCATCGGGAGAGGGCAGTCTCCATCAACATCTTCATCAGCACCATCTCCCCTCAAAATCCTAGTTCATCTCTTGTATCCAATTCTTGTCTCTAAGTCCGGGATTGGTGCTAGTAGGTTGCTAGTAGTGTTAATTACTCCTTGTAGTTGATGCTAGTTGGTTTAATTGGTGGAAGATCATATGTTCAGATCCTATATGCATATTAATACCCATCTGATTATGAACATGTTTATGCTTTGTGAGTAGTTACTTTTGTTCCTGAGGCCATGGGAGAAGTCTTGCTATTAGTAGTCATGTGAATTTGGTATTCGTTTGATATTTTGATGAGATGTATGTTGTCCCTCCTCTAGTGGTGTTATGTGAACGTCGACTACATGACACTTCACCATTATTTGGGCCTAGAGGAAGGCATTGGGAAGTAATAAGTAGATGATGGGTTGCTAGAGTGACAGAAGCTTAAACCCTAGTTTATGTGTTGCTTCGTAAGGGGCTGATTTGGATCCATATGTTTCATGCTATGGTCAGGTTTACCTTAATACTTCTGTTGTAGTTGCGGATGCTTGCAATAGAGGTTAATCATAAGTGGGATGCTTGTCCAAGTAAGGGCAGCACCCAAGCACCGGTCCACCCACATACCAAATTATCAAAGTACCGAACGCGAATCATATGAACGTGATGAAAACTAGCTCGACGATATTCCCATGTGTCCTCAGGAGCGCTTTACATCATATAAGAGTTTTTCCAGGCTTGTCCTTTGCTACAAAAAGGATTGGGCCACCTTTCTGCACTTTATTTACTTTTGTTACTTGTTTCTCGTTACAAATTATCATATCAAAAAACTATCTGTTACCACTTATTTCAGTACTTGCAGAGAATACCTTGCTAGAAACCGCTTATCATTTCCTTCTGCTCCTCGTTGGGTTCAACACTCTTACTTATCGAAAGGACTAAGATAGATCCCCTATACTTGTGGGTCATCAAGACTCTTTTCTGGCGCCGTTGCCGGGGAGTGAAGCGCCTTTGGTAGGTGGAATTTGGTAAGGAAAAATTTATATAGTGTGCTGAAATTTACTGTCACTTGTTACTATGGAAAGTAATCCTCTGAGGGGCTTGTTCGGCGTATCTTCACCCCGACCAGTAGAGCAAAGAGTTGCTCCTCAACCTACTGAAAATGAAAATGATAATGATAATGCTTTCTTTGAAGTTCCTGCGGGTATGATAGAAAAACTGCTAGCTAATCCTTTTTTAGGAGATGGAACAAAACATCCTGATGAACATCTGATATATGTCGATGAAGTTTGTGGATTATTTAAGCTTGCAGGTGTACCCGGATATGTTGAGAAACCACCTTTCCCTGTTAGGATAAAGGATCATGCGAAAGCTTCAACTGTAGTTTGTAAAAGCAATATTAAAACATATACACCTCCTGAGCAAGTTAAAGTTGAACCTAATATTGCTATTGTTAAAGATCTCTTGTCTGATAATATAGATGGGCATGTTATTTATTTCTATGATGAAACTGCTAGAATTGCTAAACCCCGTGATAAAGATAAACCTAGACTTGTGGTAGGCATGCCTGTTATTTCTGTTAAAATAGGAGATCATTGTTATCATGGCTTATGTGATATGGGTGCTAGTGCTAGTGCAATACCTTATTCCTTATACCAAGAAGTTATGCATGATATTGCACCTGTTGAGATGGAAGATATTGATGTCACAATTAAACTTGCCAATAGAGATACTATTTCACCAATGGGTATTGTTAGGGATGCTGAAGTCTTGTGTGGGAAAACTAAATATCCTGCTGATTTTCTTGTTCTTGGTTCCCCACAAGATAGGTTTTGTCCCATTATATTTGGTAGACCCTTCTTAAATACTGTTAATGCTACCATAGATTGCAAAAGAGATGTTGTTACTATCGGTTTAGATGATATGACTCACGAATTTAATTTTTCTAAATTCAGTAGACAACACCGTGAAGAAGAATTACCTAGTAAGGATGAAATTATTGGTCTTGTTTCTATTGCCGTACCTCCTAGTGATCCTTTAGATCAATATTTGCAAGACCATGAAAATGATATGTTTATGAATGAAAGAAGGGAATTAGATGAAATATTCTTTAAACAAGAACCTATTCTGAAAAACAATTTACATGTTGAAATCCTAGGGGATTGATACGTCCATTTTGCATCATGCTTTTATATCAATATTTATTGCATTATGGGCTGTTATTACACATTATGTCACAATACTTATGCCCATTCTCTCTTATTTTACAAGGTTTACATAAAGAGGGAGAATGTCGGCAGCTGGGATTCTGGCTGGAAAAGGAGCAAATATTAGAGACCTATTCTGCACAGCTCCAAAAGTCCTGAAACTTCACGGATGATGTTTTCCAAATATATAAAAAACATTGGGCGCAAGAACTTCACCAGGGGCCACACCCTACCCACGAGGGTGGGGGCATGCCCTACCCCCCTAGGCGTGCCCCCTACCTCGTGGGCCCCCTGGTGGCCCTCCGGTGACCATCTTCAATTATATGGACTCTTTCGATGGGAAAATAATCATAAGCCATCTTCTCGGATGAAACTCCGCCGCCACGAGGCGGAACCTTGGCGGAGCCAATCTAGGGTTCTGGCAGGGCTGTTCTGCCAGGGAAACTTCTCTCCCGGAGGGGGAAATCATCGCCATCGTCATCACGAATGCTCCTCTCATCGGGAGAGGGCAATCTCCATCAACATCGTCATCAGCACCATCTCATCTCAAAACCCTAGTTCATCTCTTGTATCCAATTCTTGTCTCCAAGTCCGGGATTGGTGCTAGTAGGTTGCCAGTAGTGTTAATTACTCCTTGTAGTTAATGCTAGTTGGTTTAATTGGTGGAAGATCATATGTTCAAATCCTATATGCACATTAATACCCCTCTGATTATGAACATGTTTATGCTTTGTTAGTAGTAACTTTTGTTCCTGAGGACATGGGAGAAGTCTTGCTATTAGTAGTCATGTGAATTTGGTATTTGTTCGATATTTTGATGAGATATGTTGTCTCTCCTCTAGTGGTGTTATGTGAACGTCGACTACATGACACTTCACCATTGTTTGGGCCTAGAGGAAGGCATTGGGTAGTAATAAGTATATGATGGGTTGCTAGAGTGACAGAAGCTTAAACCCTAGTTTATGCGTTGCTTCGTAAGGGGCTGATTTGGATCCATATGTTTCATGCTATGGTTAGGTTTACCTTAATATTTTTGTTGTATTTGTGTATGCTTGCAATAGAGGTTAATCATAAGTGGGATGCTTGTCCAAGTAAGGGCAGCACCCAAGCACCGGTCCACCCACATACCAAATTATCAAAGTACCGAATGTGAATCATATGAGCGTGATGAAAACTAGCTTGACGATATTCCCATGTGTCCTCGGGAGCGCTTTACATCATATAAGAGTTTGTCCAGGCTTGTCCTTTGCTACAAAAGGATTGGGCCACCTTGCTGCACCTTATTTACTTTTGTTACTTGTTTCTCGTTACAAATTATCTTATCACAAAACTATCTGTTACCACTTATTTTAGTACTTGCAGAGAATACCTTGCTGGAAACCGCTTATCATTTCCTTCTGGTCCTCGTTGGGTTCGACACTCTTACTTATCGAAAGGACTACGATAGATACCCTATACTTGTGGGTAATCAAGACTCTTTTCTGGCGCCGTTGCCGGGGAGTGAAGCGCCTTTGGTAGGTGGAATTTGGTAAGGAAAAATTTATATAGTGTGCTGAAATTTACTGTCACTTGTTACTATGGAAAGTAGTCCTCTGAGTGGCTTGTTCGGGGTAACTTCACCCCAACCAGTAGAGCAATGAGTTGCTCCTCAACCTACTGAACCTACTGAAAATGAAAATGCTTGCTTTGAAATTCCTTTGGGTATGGTAGAAAAACTGCTAGCTAATCCTTTTTTAGGAGATGGAACAAAACATCTTGATGAGCATCTAATATATGTGGATGAAGTTTGTGGATTATTTAAGCTTGCAGGTGTACCCGAAGATGTTGTTAAGAGGAAGGTCTTCCCTTTATCTTTGAGGGGAGATGCATCGACATGGTATAGGCTATGTGATAATATGGAGTCTTGGAACTACAAACGATTGAAATTGGAATTTCATCAAAAGTTTTATCCTATGCATCTTGTTCATCGTGATCGCAATTATATATATAATTTTTGGCCTCGCAAAGGGGAAAGCATCGCTCAAGCATGGGGGGGGCTTAAATCAATGTTATATTCATGCCCCAATCATGAGCTCTCAAGAGAAATGATTATTCAAAAATTTTATGCTCGGCTTTCTGGTAACAATCGCACCATGCTCGATACTTCTTGTGCTGGCTCTTTTAAGATGAGGACTATTGAATTCAAATGGGATTTATTGGAAAGAATTAAACGCAACTCTGAAGATTGGGACCTCGACAATTGTAAGGAGTCAGGTACGACACCTAGTTTTGATTGTGTTAAATCTTTTATGGATATCGATATTTTTCGTAAATTTAGCACTAAATATGGACTTGACTCTAAGATAGTAGCTTCTTTCTGTGAATCTTTTGCTGCTTATGTTGATCTCCCCAAGGAGAAGTGGTTTAAATATCATCCTCCCATAGAAGTAAAACTAGCTGCACATATTAAAGTTGAAGAAAAGACTATCACTTATAATGATCCTATTGTTCCTACTTCTTATGTTGAGAAACCACATTTCCCTGTTAGGATAAAGGATTGTGCTAAAGCTTCAACTATAGTTCGTAAAAGCAATATTAAAAGATATACACCTCCTGAGCAAGTTAAAGTTGAACCCAATATTGCTATTGTTAAAGATCTCTTGTCTGATAATATAGATGGGCATGTTATTTATTTCTGTAGTGAAACTGCTACAATTGCTAAACCCTGTGATACAGATAAACCTAGACCTGTGGTAGGTATGCATGTTATTTCTGTTAAAATAGGAGATCATCGTTATCATGGCTTATGTGGTATGGGTGCTAGTGCTAGTGCAATACCTTATTCTTTATACCAAGAAGTTATGCATGATATTGCCCCTGCTGAGATGGAAGATATTGATGTCACAATAAAACTTGCTAATAGAGATACTATTTCACCAATGGGAATTGTTAGAGATGTTGAAGTCTTGTGTGGGAAAACTAAATATCCTGCTGATTTTCTTGTTCTTGGATCCCCACAAGATAGTTTTTGTCCCATTATATTTGGTAGACCCTTCTTAAATACTGTTAATGCTACCATAGATTGCAAAAGGGATGTTGTTACTGTCGGTTTAGATGATATGACTCATGAATTTAAATTTTCTAAATTTAGTAGACAACACCATGAAGAAGAATTACCTAGTAAGGATGAAATTATTGATCTTGCTTCTATTGCCGTACCTCCTAGTGATCCTTTAGAACAATATTTGCTAGACCATGAAAATGATATGTTTACGAATGAAAGAAGGGAATTAGATGAAGTATTCTTTAATCAGGAACCTATTCTGAAAAACAATTTACCTGTTGAAATCCTATGGGATCCTCCTCCACCCATGGGTGATCCCGTGTTTGAGCTTAAACCGTTACCCGATACTCTTAAATATGCTTACCTTGATGAGAAAAAGATATATCATGTTATTATTAGTGCTAACCTTTCATAGCATGAAGAAGAGAGATTATTGAAAACTCTAAAGAAGCACCGTGCTGCTATTGGGTATACTCTCGATGATCTTAAGGGCATTAGTCCCACTATATGTCAACATAAAATTAATTTGGAAGAAGATGCTAAACCAGTTCGTGATCATCAACGCCATCTGAATCCTAAAATGAAAGAAGTGGTAAGAAAGGAGATACTAAAGCTCCTCGAGGCAGGTATAATTTATCCCGTTGCTGAAAGTAAGTGGGTAAGTCCTGTCCATTGTGTCCCTAAGAAGGGAGGTATTACTATTGTTCCTAATGATAAAGATGAATTGATTCCTCAAAGAATTATTACTTGTTATAGGATGGTAATTGATTTCCGCAAATTAAATAAGGCTACTAAAAAAGATCATTACCCCTTACCTTTTATCGATCAAATGCTAGAAAGATTACCCAAACATACACATTTTTACTTTCTAAATGGTTATTCTGGTTTCTCTCAAATACCTATGTCAGCCAAAGATCAATCAAAGACTACTTTTACATGCCCTTTTGGTACTTTTGCTTATAGACGTATGCCTTTTGGTCTATGTAATGCACATACTACCTTTCAAAGATGCATGATGGCTATATTCTCTGACTTTTGTGAAAAGATTTGTGAGGTTTTCATGGACGACTTTTCCATCTATGGATCTTCTTTTGATGACTGCTTGAGCAACCTTGATCGAGTTTCGCAGAGATGTGAAGAAACTAATCTTGTCTTGAATTGGGAAAAGTGCCACTTTATGGTTAATGAAGGTATTGTCTTGTGGCATAAAGTTTCTGAAAGAGGTATTGAAGTTGATAAAGCCAAGGTTGATGCTATTGAAAAGATGCCATGTCCCAAGGACATCAAAGGTATTAGAAGTTTCCTTGGTCATGCCAGTTTTTATAGGAGTTCCATTAAAGACTTCTCAAAAATCTCTCGGCCTCTGACTAATTTATTACAAAAAGATATACCATTTGTCTTTGATGATGATTGTGTAGAAGCATTCGAAATACTTAAGAAAGCTTTGATCTCTTCACCTATTGTTCAGCCACCTGATTGGAATTTACCCTTTGAAATTATGTGTGATGCTAGTGATTATGCTGTAGGTGCTGTTCTAGGACAAAGAGTTCATAAGAAACTAAATGTTATTCAATATGCTAGTAAAACTCTAGACAATGCTCGAAGAAATTATGCTACTATTGAAAAATAATTCTTAGCAGTTGTATTTGCCTGTGATAAGTTTAGACCTTATATTGTTGATTCTAAAGTAACTATTCACACTGATCATGCTGCTATTAAATATCTTATGGAAAAGAAAGATGCTAAACCTAGACTTATTAGATGGGTTCTCTTGCTACAAGAATTTGATTTACACATTGTTGATAGAAAAGGAGTTGAGAACCCCGTTGCAGACAACTTGCCTAGGTTCGAAAATGTGCTTGATGACCCACTAGCTATTGATGATAGCTTTCGTGATGAGCAATTAAATGTCATAAATACTTCTCATACTGCTCCATGGTATGCTGATTATGCTAATTACATTGTTGCTAAGTTTATACCACCTAGTTTCACATAAAAGATAAAGTTCTTTTATGATTTGAGGCATTACTTTTGGGATGACCCACATCTTTATAAAGAAGGAGTACATGGTGTTATTAGACGTTGTGTACCTGAGCATGAATAGGAACAGATCCTATGCAAGTGTCACTCCGAAGCTTATGGAGGACACCATGCTGGAGATAGAACTGCACATAAGGTACTGCAATCTGGTTTCTATTGGCCTACTCTCTTCAAGGATGCCCGTAAGTTTGTCTTATCTTGTGATGAATGTCAAAGAATTGGTAATATTAGTAGACGTCAAGAAATTCCTATGAATTATTCACTTGTTATTGAACCATTTGATGTTTGTGGCTTTGACTATATGGGACCTTTTCCTTCCTCTAATGGTTATACACATATTTTAGTTGCTGTTGATTACGTTACTAAGTGGGTACATCTATTCCAACTAGTAGTGTCGATCATAACACTTCTGTTAAAATGCTTAAAGAAGTTATTTTTCCAAGGTTTGGAGTCCCTAGATATTTAATGACTGATGGTGGTTCACATTTTATTCATGGTGCTTTCCGTAAAATGCTTGCTAAATATGATGTTAATCATAAAATTGCATCTCCTTATCAACCTCAGTCTAGTGATCAAGTAGAATTGAGTAATAGAGAACTCAAATTAATTTTGCAAAAGACTGTTAATAGGTCCAGAAAGAATTGGTCCAAGAAACTTGATGATGCATTATGGGCCTATAGAACTGCATATAAAAATCCTATGGGTATGTCTCCGTACAAAATGGTCTATGGAAAAGCATGTCACTTACCTCTCGAACTAGAACACAAGGCTTATTGGGCTATTAAAGAACTTAATTATGATTTTAAACTTCCCGGTGAGAAGAGGTTATTTGATATTAGCTCACTTGATGAATGGAGAACCCAAGCCTATGAAAATGCCAAGTTTTTTAAAGAAAATGTTAAAATATGGCATGACAAAAGGATACAAAAGCGTGAGTTTAACGTAGGTGATTATGTATTGCTATACAACTCTCGTTTAAGATTTTTTGCAGGAAAACTTCTCTCTAAATGGAAGGGTCCTTACGTTATCGAGGAGGTCTACCGTTTCGGTGCCATAAAAATCAACAACTTCGAAGGAAAAAATCCGAACGTGGTGAACGGTCAAAGAATCAAACACTATATCTCAGGTAATCCCACAAATGTTGAAACCAATGTTATTGAAACCATAACCCCGGAGGAATACATAAAGGACACTTTCCGGAACGTTTCAGACTTCGAAAAGGAATAGGTATGTGGTACGGTAAGTAAACCGACTCCATAATAGTTTTTAAGGCAATATTTCTCCGTTTTGGAATATTTAGAAAAATAGAAAAATAAGCAGTAGTCCGGAAAGGACACGAGGGCCCCACGAGGGTGGAGGGCGTGCCCTACCCCCCTGGGCGTTCCCCCTACCTCGTGGGCACCTCGTGTGCTCTCCGGACTCCGTTTTCTTACAGGACACGTATTTTGGTCGGTAAAAATTCATTATATAAACTCCCGGGGGTTTTGACTCCCGTATCACGCAAAATTCTCTTGTTTTTGTTTCGAGCTATTGCTGGTGCAGATTAGAGCAAGATGTCTTCTCAAGATTCAGTCAGGGAGAGCCGAGTGTCTCATCCGGCATCGGAACCAAGGGCAAACAACAATGCCGACCACTTTGGGCCAGCAATGGAGGAAGAGATGGAGGCTGATTTGATGAGGATAGATGCCATGGAGGATCAAGAAGTCACTTTCCGCCTCCAAGCTGGAATCACAATGGGAGAACTGCAGAGCTCAGCTATTCCAAACTCAGTTTTCCCTTCCAATGTCAGATTTCTTTCTTATGAGAATATGAAAAAGAGTGTCACTGGTTCTCCCGCAGCTATGTAGCACCCTTGGGTGCAGGGAGCTTTGGCTATTACAGGAAAACTCTGGAAGGAAATAATGGACCTCAAGCAGCAAGTCAACAAGCTTGAGGAGGAGAATCATATCCTGAGGGGCATCATCGCCAAGAACACCACATCACCATCCCCGAAAAGAGAGACATAACCACATGGGTATGGGTACTCCACTTGGCAACTACCAAGATTGGGGGAGTGCCTCGGTATCGTATCACCATCACTTTTATCTTTACCATTTTTCTTAGTTCGATCATTTTGGTAATATCTTGATCTAGTAGAATAAAAGTTCTTAGTATGATCTAGTTGTGAGTTTTGCTTTATTATCCTTCTATGTAATCAAGTCTGTGAGCTATATAATAAAGATTAGTCTTGAGTCAAGGGCTTGATTATTTTGCCATGATCCTAAGTGAATAAAAGAAAAGAGAAACAAATAAAAAGAAACAAAGAGATCATGTGACTCTTATGGAGAGTAATGAGCTCACATAGAAAGAGTATGATGAATAAAAGTTGTTGTGAGTTGACAAACATAGTTTTGGTCATCATTGCAATTGATAGGAAGTAATAAAGAAAGAGAGGTCTTCACATATAAATATACTATCTTGGACATCTTTTATGATTGTGAGCATTCATTAAAATATGACATGCTAAAGAGTTGACATTGGACAAGGAAGACAACGTAATGGGTTATGTTTTCTTACATCTGAGATACATTATATTGTCTTGGATCCTCCAACATGTTGATCTTGCCTTTCCCCCTCATGCTAGCCAAATTTAGTGCACCAAGTAGAGATACTACTTGTGTTTCCAAATACCCTTAAACCAGTTTTGCCATGAGAGTCCACCATACCTACCTACGGGTTGAGTAAGATCCATCAAGTAAGTTGTCATCGCTGCAAGCAATAAAAAATTGCTCTCTAAATATGTATGATTGATTGGTGTGGAAGAAATAAGCTTTATACGATCGTTTTATATGGAAGTAATAAAAGTGACAGACTGCATCATAAAGGTCCATATCACAAGTGGCAATATAAAGTGACGTTCTTTCGCATTAGGATTTTGTGCATCCAACCATAAAAGTGCATGACAACCTCTGCTTCCCTCTGTGAAGGTCCTATCTTTTACTTTTATCTCCTATTCTCCAAAAGAGTCAAGGTGATCTTCACCCTTCCTTTTTTCATTTTATCCTTTGGCAAGCACAATATGTTGGAAAGATCCTGGTATATATGGCTAATTGGATGTGGGTTTTCACGAACTATTACTGCTGACATTAGCCTTGAGGTAAAACATGGGAGGCAAAGCTATAAGCCCCTATCTTTCTCTGTGTCCGATTAAAACTTCATACCCATTAGTATTGCGTGAGTGTCAGCAATTGTGAAAGAATATATGATAGTTGGGTATGTGGACTTGCTGAAAAGCTCTTATACATTGACTCTTTCCTATGTTATGATAAATTGCAATTGCGTCAATGACTGAGATTATAGTTTTTTAGTTTTCAATGAAGTTTACGGTTCATACTTGATATTGTGATTGAATTATTACTCTAGCATAAGATATCATATGACAAGAATTATATAAGTTGCTGCTCTAAGAATGATCATGATGCCCTCATGTCCATATTTTATTTTTATCGACACCTTCATCTCTAAACATGTGGACATATTTTTCGATTTCGGCTTTTCGCTTGAGGACAAGCGAGGTCTAAGCTTGGGGTAGTTGATATGTCCATTTTGCATCATGCTTTTATATCAATATTTATTGCATTATGGGCTATTATTACACATTATGTCACAATACTTATGCCTATTATCTCTTATTTTACAAGGTTTACATAAAGAGGGAGAATGCCGGCAGCTGGGGTTCTGGCTGGAAAAGGAGCAAATATTAGACACCTATTCTGCACAGCTCCAAAAGTCCTGAAACTTCACAGATGATGTTTTCCAAATATATAAAAAACATTGAGCGCAAGAACTTCACCAGGGGGGCACACCCTGCCCACGAGGGTGGGGGCGTGCCCTACCCCCTGGCGTGCCCCCTACCTCGTGGGCCCCTTGGTGGCCCTCATGTGACCATCTCCTTCTGTATGGACTCTTTTGATGGGAAAATAACCATAAGCCATCTTCTCGAACGAAACTCCGCCGCCACGAGGCGGAACCTTGGCGGAGCCAATCTAGGGTTCTGGCGGGGCTGTTCTGCCGGGGAAACTTCCCTCCCGAAGGGGGAAATCATCGCCATCGTCATCACCAACGCTCCTCTCATCGGGAGAGGGCAATCTCCATCAACATCTTCATCATCACCATCTCATCTCAAAACCCTAGTTCATCTCTTGTATCCAATTCTTGTCTCCAAGTCCGGGATTGGTGCTAGTAGGTTGCTAGTAGTGTTAATTACTCCTTGTAGCTGATGCTAGTTGGTTTAATTGGTGGAAGATCATAGGTTCTGATCCTATATGCACATAAATACCCCTCTGATTATGAACATGTTTATGCGTTGTGAGTAGTAACTTTTGTTCCTGAGGACATGGGAGAAGTCCTTCTATTAGTAGTCATGTGAATTTGGTATTCGTTCGATATTTTGATGAGATGTATGTTGTCTCTCCTCTAGTGGTGTTATGTGAACGTCGACTACATGACACTTCACCATTGTTTGGGCCTAGAGGAAGGCATTGGGAAGTAATAAGTAGATGATGGGTTGCTAGAGTGACAAAAGCTTAAACCCTAGTTTATGCGTTGCTTCGTAAGGGGCTGATTTGGATCCATATGTTTCATGCTATGGTTAGGTTTACCTTAATACTTTTGTTGTATTTGCGGATGCTTGCAATAGAGGTTAATCATAAGTGGGATGCTTGTCCAAGTAAGGGCAGCACCGAAGCACCGGTCCACCCACATACCAAATTATCAAAATACCGAACGCGAATCATATGAGCGTGATGGAAACTAGCTTGACGATATTCCCATGTGTCCTCGGGAGCGCTTTAGATCCTATAAGAGTTTGTCCAGGCTTGTGCTTTTCTACAAAAGGATTGGGCCACCTTGCTGCACCTTATTTACTTTTGTTACTTGTTGCTCGTTACAAATTATCTTATCACAAAACTATCTGTTACCACTTATTTCAGTACTTGCAGAGAATACCTTGCTGGAAACCGCTTATCATTTCCTTCTGCTCCTCGTTGGGTTCGACACTCTTACTTATCGAAAGGACTACGATAGATCCCCTATACTTGTGGGTCATCAGGGATCCTCCTCCACCCAAGGGTGATCCCGTGTTTGAGCTTAAATCATTACCCAATACTCTTGAATATGCTTATCTTGATGAGAAAAAGATATATCCTCTTATTATTAGTGCTAACCTTTCAGAGCATGAAGAAGAGATATTATTGAAAACTTTGAAGAAGCATCATGCTGCTATTGGGTACACTCTTGATGATCTTAAGGGTATTAGTCCCACTCTATGTCAACATAAAATTAATTTGGAAGAAGATGCTAAAACAGTTTGTGATCATCAACGCCGGCTGAATCCTAAAATGAAAGAAGTGGTAAGAAAGGAGATACTCAAGCTCCTTGAGGCAGGTATAATTTATCCCGTTGCTGATAGTCAGTGGGTAAGCCGTGTCCATTGTGTCCCTAAGAAGGGAGGTATTACTGTTGTTCCTAATGATAAAGATGAATTGATTCCTCAAAGAATTATTACTTGTTATAGGATGGTAATTGATTTCCGCAAATTAAATAAGGCTACTAAAAAAGATCATCACCCCTTACCTTTTATCGATCAAATGCTAGAAAGATTACCCAAACATACACATTTTTACTTTCTAAATGGTTATTCTGGTTTCTTTCAAATACCTATGTCAGCCAAAGATCAATCAAAGACTACTTTTACATGCCCTTTTGGTACTTTTGCTTATAGACGTATGCCTTTTGGTCTATGTAATGCACATACTACCTTTCAAAGATGCATGATGGCTATATTCTCTGACTTTTGTGAAAAGATTTGTGAGGTTTTCATGGACGACTTTTCCATCTATGGATCTTCTTTTGATGACTGCTTGAGCAACCTTGATCGAGTTTCGCAGAGATGTGAAGAAACTAATCTTGTCCTGAATTGGGAAAAGTGCCACTTTATGGTTAATGAAGGTATTGTCTTGTGGCATAAAGTTTCTGAAAGAGGTATTGAAGTTGATAAAGCCAAGGTTGATGCTATTGAAAAGATGCCATGTCCCAAGGACATCAAAGGTATAAGAAGTTTCCTTGGTCATGCTAGTTTTTATAGGAGTTCCATTAAAGACTTCTCAAAAATCTCTCGGCCTCTGACTAATTTATTACAAAAAGATATACCATTTGTCTTTGATGATGATTGTGTAGAAGCATTCGAAATACTTAAGAAAGCTTTGATCTCTTCACCTATTGTTCAGCCACCTGATTGGAATTTACCCTTTGAAATTATGTGTGATGCTAGTGATTATGTTGTAGGTGTTGTTCTAGGACAAAGAGTTGATAAGAAACTAAATGTTATTCAATATGCTAGTAAAACTCTAGACAATGCTCAAAGAAATTATGCTACTACTGAAAAAAAATTCTTAGCAGTTGTATTTGCTTGTGATAAGTTTAGACCTTATATTGTTGATTCTAAAGTAACTATTCACACTGATCATGTTGCTATTAAATATCTCATGGAAAAGAAAGATGCTAAACCTAGACTTATTAGATGGGTTCTCTTGCTACAAGAATTTGATTTACATATTGTTGATAGAAAAGGAGCTAAGAACCCCGTTGCAGACAACTTGTCTAGGTTAGAAAATGTTCTTGATGACCCACTACCTATTGATGATAGCTTTCCTGATGAGCAATTAAATGTCATAAATTCTTCTCATACTACACCATGGTATGCTGATTATGCTAATTACATTGTTGCTAAGTTTATACCACCTAGTTTCACATACTAGCAAAAGAAAAATTCTTCTATGATTTAAGGCATTACTTTTGGGATGACCCGCATCTTTATAAAGAAGGAAGTGGATGGTGTTATTAGACGTTGTGTACCTGAGCATGAACAGGAACAGATCCTACGCAAGTGTCACTCCGAAGCTTATGGAGGACACCAACCTGGAGATAGAACTGCACATAAGGTACTGCAATCTGGTTTTTATTGGCCTACTCTTTTCAAGGATGCCCGTAAGTTTGTCTTATCTTGTGATGAATGTCAAAGAATTGGTAATATTAGTAGACGTCAAGAAATGCCTATGAATTATTCACTTGTTATTGAACCATTTGATGTTTGGGGCTTTGACTATATGGGACCTTTTCCTTACTCTAATGGTTACACACATATTATAGTTGCTGTTGATTACGTTACTAAGTGGGTAGAAGCTATTCCAACTAGTAGTGCTGATCATAACACTTCTATTAAAATGCTTAAAGAAGTTAATTTTCCAAGATTTGGAGTCCATAGATATTTAATGACTGATGGTGGTTCACATTTTATTCATGGCGCTTTTCGTAAAATGCTCGCTAAATATGATGTTAATCATAGAATTGCATCTCCTTATCACCCTCAGTCTAGTGGTCAAGTAGAATTGAGTAATAGAGAACTCAAATTAATTTTGCAAAAGATTGTTAATAGGTCTAGAAAGAATTGGTCCAAGAAACTTGATGATGCATTATGGGCCTATAGAACTGCATATAAAAATCCTATGGGTATGTCTCGGTATAAAATGGTCTATGGAAAAGCATGTCACTTACCTCTCGAATTAGAACACAAGTCTTATTGGGCTATTAAAGAACTTAATTATGAATTTAAACTTGCCGGAGAGAAGAGGTTATTTGATATTAGCTCACTTGATGAATGGAGAACCCAAGCCTACGAAAATGCCAAGTTGTTTAAAGAAAAAGTTAAAAGATGGCATGACAAAAGGATACAAAAGCCTGAGTTTAATGTAGGTGATTATGTATTGCTATACAACTCTCATTTAAGATTTTTTGCAGGAAAACTTCTCTCTAAATGGGAAGCTCCCTACGCTATCGAGGAGGTCTACCATTCCGGTGCCATAAAAATCAACAACGTCGAAGGCACAAATCCTAAGGTGGTGAACGGTCAAAGAATCAAACATTATATCTCAGGTAATCCCATAAATGTTGAAACCAATGTTATTGAAACCGTAACCCCGGAGGAATACATAAGGGACACTTTCCGGAACATTTCATACTCGAAAAAGGAATAGGTATGTGGTACGGTAAGTAAACCGACTCCAAAATAGTTTTTAAGGCAATATTTCTCTGTTTTGGAATATTTAGAAAAATAGAAAAATAAGCAGCAGTCCGGGAAGGAAACAAGGGCTCCACGAGGGTGGAGGGCGCGCCCTACCCTACTGGGCGCGCCCCCTACCTCGTGGGCACCTCGTGTGCTCTCCGGACTCTGTTTTCGTACACGACATGTATTTTGGTTGGTAAAAATTCATTATATAATCTCCCGGGGGTTTTGACTCCCATATCATGCAAAAATCTCCTGTCTTTGTTTCGAGCTGTTTTTCTGACAGATCTAGATTATCATGGCGTCTCCAAGTGCTCCCAAGGACAAGTTTTTTGAGAAGGTCATCAACCCTTACCTTGCGGAGGTGCAGCGACACCCTCAAACCATTGAGATGTGTGATGGGTTGCTGCACATCCGTGATGCCGAGGGACCGTAGGGGACCGGAAGCGTGGAGACGAGGCTCGAAGTAATGGAGCAACAAGTTTTCAAGTGTCAGGGGATGGTGGAGCGTGGACTCAACTCCAACCACATGATGATCGCAGAATTCACCAACAAACACAAGCTGGATGCCGACAACATCGGGGAGACCATCTTCAAGCTTCATGAGAAAATTGAGCACCTTCAAGCTCAAATTTATGACCTGCAAAACCAGAACTGTGAGTATGAATATAGATTCAAAAGGATGCGTTTGGCTGCAGATTTGAGGATCCCGGAGACTCGGTCGTCTTTCTATGATGGTGAGCCTATGCCTTGGAAGAAGGACGACAAGCCTACGCCATCAACAAAATCACCACCGTCTCCATCAACAAAGAAGAATTGAGTATCTGGTATGGGCACACCACTTGGCAACTGCCAAGCTTGGGGGAGTGCCCCGGTATCGTATCACCATCACTTTATCTTTACCGTTTTTCTTAGTTCGATACTTTTGGAAATATCTTGATCTTGTAGAATAAAAGTTCTTAGTATGATCTAGTTGTGAGTTTGGCTTTATTATCCTTCTATGTAATTGAGTTCGTGAGCTATATAATAAAGATTAGTGTTGTGTCAAGGGCTTGATTATTTTGCCATGATCCTAAGTGAATAAAAGAAAAGAGAAAGAAATAAAAAGAAACAAAGAGATCATATGAGTCTTATGGAGAGTAATGAGCTCACATAGAAAGAGTATGATGAATAAAAGTTGTTGAGAGTTGACAAACACAGTTTTGGTCATCGTTGCAATTAATAGGAAGTAATAAAGAAAGAGAGGTCTTCACATATAAATATACTATCTTGGACATCTTTTATGATTGTGAGAACTCATTAAAATATGACATGCTAAAGAGTTGACATTGGACAAGAAAGACAACGTAATGGGTTATGTTTTCTTACATCTGAGATAAATTATATTGTCTTAGATCTTCCAACATGATGAGATTGCCTTTCCCCCTCATGCTAGCCAAATTCATTGCACCAAGTAGAGATACTACTTGTGCTTCCAAATACCCTCAAACCAGTCTTGCCATAAGAGTCCACCATATCTACCTATGGATTGAATAAGATCCTTCAAGTAAGTTGTCATCGGTGCAAAGCAATAAAAATTGCTCTCTAAATATGTATGATTGATTGGTGTGGAGGAAATAAGCTTTATACGATCGTGTGATATGGAAGTAATAAAAGCGACAGACTACATAATAAAGGTCCATATCACAAGTGGTAATATAAAGTGACGTTCTTTCGCATTAAGATCTTGTGCATCCAACCATAAAAGCGCATGACAACCACTGCTTCCCTCCGTGAAGGGCCTATCTTTTACTTTTATATCCAACATTGCATAAGAGTCACGGTGATTTTCACCCTTCCTTTTTACACCTTATCCTTTGTCAAGCACAATATGTTGGAAAGATCCTGGTATATATGGCTAATTGGATGTGAGTTTTCATGAACTATTACTGTTGACATTACCCTTGAGGTAAAACATTGGGAGGCAAAGCTATAAGCCCCCATCTTTCTCTGTGTCCGATTAAAACTTCATACCCATAAGTATTGCGCAACTGTTAGGAATTGTGAAATACTATATGATAGTTGAGTATGTGGACTTGCTGAAAAGCTCTTATACATTGAATCTTTCCTATGTTATGATAAATTGCAATTGCTTCAATGACTGAGATTGTAGTTTGTTAGTTTTCAATGAAGTTTACGATTCATACTTGATATTGTGATTGAATTATCACTCTAGCATTAGAGATTACATGACAAAGAATTATATGACTTGCTGTTCTAAGAATGATCATGATGCCCTCATGTCCGTATTTAATTTTTATCGACACCTCTATCTCTAAACATGTGGACATATTTTTTGATTTCGGCTTTTCGCTTGAGGACAAGCGAGGTCTAAGCTTGGGGGAGTTGATACGTCCATTTTGCATCATGCTTTTATATCAATATTTATTGCATTATGGGCTGTTATTACACATTATGTCACAATACTTATGCCTATTCTCTCTTATTTTACAAGGTTTACATAAAGAGGGAGAATGCCGGCAGCTGGGATTCTGGGCTGGAAAAGGAGCAAATATTAAAGACCTATTCTGCACAGCTCCAAAAGTCCTAAAACTTCACGGAAGATGTTTTCCAAATATATAAAAAATACTAAGCGGAAGAAACTCACCAGGGGGGCCACACCCTGCCCATGAGGGTGGGGGCGCGCCTTACCCCCTGGGCGTGCCCCCTACCTCGTGGGCCCCCTGGTGGCCCTCCGGTGGCCATCTTCTGCTATATGAAGTCTTTCGATGGGAAAAAATGATAAGCTATCTTCTCGGACGAAACTCCGCCGCCACGAGGCGGAACCTTGACGGAACCAATCTAGGGCTCTGGCGGAGCTGTTCTGCCGGGGAAACTTCCCTCCCAGAGGGGGAAATCATCGCCATCGTCATCACCAACGATCCTCTCATCGGGAGAGGGAAATTTCCATCAACATCTTCATCAGCACCATCTCCTCTCAAAACCCTAGTTCATCTCTTGTATCCAATTCTTGTCTCCAAGTCCGGGATTGGTGCTAGTAGGTTGCTAGTAGTGTTAATTACTCCTTGTAGTTGATGCTAGTTGGTTTAATTGGTGGAAGATCATATGTTCAGATCCTATATTCATATTAATACCCCTCTGATTATGAACATGTTTATGCTTTGTGACTAGTTAGTTTTGTTCCTGAGGACATGGGAGAAGTCTTGCTATTAGTAGTCATGTGAATTTGGTATTTGTTCGATATTTTGATGAGATGTATGTTGTCTCTCCTCTAGTGGTGTTATGTGAACCTCGACTACATGATACTTCACCATTATTTGGGCCTAGAGGAAGGCATTGGGAAGTAATAAGTAGATGATGGGTTGCTAGAGTGATAGAAGCTTAAACCCTAGTTTATGCGTTGCTTCGTAAGGGGCTGATTTGGATCCATATGTTTCATGCTATGGTTCGGTTTACCTTAATACTTTTGTTGTAGTTGCGGATGCTTGCAATAGAGGTTAATCATAAGTGGGATGCTTGTCCAAGTAAGGGCAGCACCCAAGCACCGGTCCACCCACATACCAAATTATCAAAGTACCGAACGCGAATCATATGAATGTGATGAAAACTAGCTTGACGATATTCCCATGTGTCCTCGGGAGCGCTTTACATCATATAAGAGTTTGTCCAGGCTTGTCCTTTGCTACAAAAAGGATTGGGCCACCTGGCTGCACTTTATTTACTTTTGTTACTTGTTGCTCATTACAAATTATCTTATCAAAAAACTATCTATTACCACTTATTTCAGTACTTGCAGAGAATACCTTGCTGGAAACCGCTTATCATTTCCTTCTGCTCCTCGTTGGGTTCGACACTCTTACTTATCGAAAGGACTACGATAGATCCCCTATACTTGTGGGTCATCATATTGCTATACAACTCTCGTTTAAGATTTTTTGCAGGCAAACTTCTCTCTAAATGGGAAGGTCCTTACGTTATCGAGGAGGTCTATCGTTTCGGTGCCATAAAAATTAACAACTTCGAAGGCACAAATCCGAAGGTGGTGAACGACCAAAGAATCAAACATTATATCTCAAGTAATCCTATAAATGTTGAAACTAATATTATTTAAACCGTAACCCCGGAGGAATACATAAGGGACACTTTCCGGAACGTTTTAGACTCCGAAAAGGAATAGGTACGTGGTACGGTAAGTAAACCGACTCCAAAACAGTTCTAATGGAAATATTTCTCCATTTTGGAATATATAAAAAATAGGAAAATAAGAAGTAGACCGGAAAGGACACGAGGCTTCCACGAGGGTGGAGGGCGTGCCCTACCCCCCTGGACGCGCCCCCTTGCCTCGTGGGCACCTCGTGCGCTCTCCGGACTCCGTTTTCTTGCACAATACTTCTTTTATTCGGTAAAAATTCATTATATAATCTCCCGAAGGTTTTGACCTCTGTATCACGCAAATATCTCATGTCTTTGTTTCGAGCTATTTCTGCTGCAGATCAGACCAAGATGTCCTCTCAAGAGTCAGTTGGGGAGAGTCGGGTGTCTCATCCGACACCAGGTCCAAGGGCAAACAGCGATGCCTATCACTTTGGGCCCTTCACGGAGGAAGAGATGGAAGCTGACTTCTCGTTTCCGGGCAGGATTCACGATGGGGGAACTACAGAGCTCAGCTATTCCAAACTCAGTCATCCCTTCCAATGTTAGATTTCTCTCTTATGAAAATATGAAAAAGAGTGTTACTTGTTCTCCCGCATCTATGCAACATCCTTGGGTGAAAGGAGCTTTAGCCGTCACTCTCAAGCTCCGTAAGGAAATAATGAACCTCAAGCAGCAAGTCAATAAGCTCGAGAAAGAGAATCGTATCCTGAGGGGCATCATCGCCAAGAATATCACATCACCACCCCCGAAGAAGGACACATAATCACATGGGTATGGGCACTCCCCTTGGCAACTTCCAAGCTTGGGGGAGTGCCCCGGTATCATATCACCATCACTTTTATCTTTACCATTTTTTTAGTTTGATCCTTTTGATAATATCCTGATCTAGTTGAATAAAGTTTTAGTATGATCTAGTTGTGAGTTTTGCTTTATGATCTTCTTGTGTAATCGAGTCCGTGAGCTATATATAATAAAGATTAGTGTTGAGTCAAGGGCTTGATATCTTGCTATGATCTTGAGGGAATAAAATAAAAGAGAAAGAATAAAAAGAAATAAAGAGATCATATGGATCTTATGGAGAGGAATGAGCTCACACATAAAGAGTATGATGAATAAAAGTTGTTGAGAGTTGACAAACATAGTTTTGGTCATCGTTGCAATTAATAGGAAGTAATAAAGAAAGAGAGGTCTTCACATATAAATACACTATCTTGGACATCTTTTATGATTGTGAGCACTCATTAAAGTATGGCATGCTAAAGAGTTGACGTTGGACAAGGAAGACAACGTAATGGGTTATGTTTTCTTACATCTGAGATAAATTATATTTTCATGGATCATCGAACATGTTGAGCTTGCCTTTCCCTATCATGCTAGCCAATTTCTTTGCACCAAGTAGAGATACTACTTGTGCTTCCAAATATCCCTAAACCCGTTTTTTCCATGAGAGTCCACCATAATTACCTATGGATTGAGTAAGATCCTTCAAGTAAGTTTTCATCGGTGCATGCAATAAAAATTGCTCTCTAAATATGTATGACTTATTAATGTGGAGAAAATAAGCTTTATACCATCTTGTGATGTGGAAGAAATAAAAGCGACGGACTGCATAATAAAGGTCCATATCACAAGTGGCAATATAAAGTGACGTTCTTTTGCATTAAGATTTTGTGTATCCAACCACAAAAGCGCATGACAACCTCTGCTTCCCTCTGCGAAGGGCCTATTTTTTACTTTTATCTTCTAGCTTATACAAGAGTCATGGTGATCTTCACCTTTCCTTATTACATTTTATCCTTTGGCAAGCACAATGTGTTGGAAAGATCCAGATACATATAGCTAATTGGATGTGAGTCTGCATGAGCTATTATTGTTGACATTACCCTTGAGGTAAAACATTGGGATGCAAAACTATAAGCCCCTATCTTTCTCTGTGTCCGATTAAAACTCCATACCCATAAATATTGCGTGAGTGTTAGCAATTGTGAAAGACTAAATGATAGTTGAGTATGTGGAGTTGCTGAAAAGCTCTTATATTGACTCTTCCCTATGTTATGATAAATTGCAATTGCCTCAATGACTGAGATTAGAGTTTGTTAGCTTTCAATGAAGTTTATGATTCATACTTGAAATTGTGATTGAATTGTTACTTTAGCATTAGAGATCATATGACAATATATATATATATATGTTGCTATTCTAAGAATGATCATGATGCCCTCATGTCCATATTTTATTTCTATCGACACCTCTATCTCCAAACACGTGGACATACTTTTTGATTTCGACTTCCACTTGAGGACAAGCGAGGTCTAAGCTTGGAGGAGTTGATACGTCCATTTTGCATCATTCTTTTATATCGATATTTATTGCATTTGGTCTGTTATTACACATTATGTCACAATACTTATGCCTATTCTCTCTTATTTTACAAGGTTTACATGAAGAGGGGGAATGCCGGTAGCTGGAATTCCGGGTTGTAAAAGGAGCAAATATTAGAGACCTATTCTGCACATCTCCAAAAGTCCTGCAACTCCACGGGAGCACTTTTCATAATATATAAAAAGTATTGGGCGCAAGAAGTACCAGAGGCGGGCCACCCACCAGCCACGAGGGTGGGGGGCACGCCCTACCCCCTGGGCGCGCCCCCTGCCTCGTGGGCCCCCTGGTGGCCCTCTGATGCCCATCTTCTGCTATATGAGGTCTTTCGTCCGAGGAAAAATCATAAGCAAGCTTTTGGGAAGAAAATCCGCCGCCACAAGGCGGAACCTTGGCGGAACCAATCTAGGGCTCCAGCAGAGTTGTTCTGCAGGGGAAACTTCCCTCCGGGAGGGGGAAATCATTGTCATTGTCATCACCAACGATCCTCTCATTGGGAGGGGGTCAATCTCCATCAACATCTTCACCAGCACCATCTCATCTCAAACCCTAGTTCATCTCTTGTATCCAATCTTTGTATCCAAACCTCAGATTGGTACCTGTGGGTTGCTAGTAGTGTTGATTACTCCTTGTAGTTGATGCTAGTTGGTTTACTTGGTGGAAGATCATCTGTTCAGATCCATTATGCATATTAATACCCCTCTGATTATATACATGAATATGCTTTTGAGTAGTTATGTTTGTTCCTGAGGACATGGGAGAAGTCTTGCTATTAGTAGTCATGTGAATTTTGTATTCGTTCGATATTTTGATGAGATGTATGTTGTCATCCCTCTAGTGGTATCATGTGAACATCGACTACATGACACTTCACCATTGTTTGGGCCTAGAGGGAGGCACTGGGAAGTAATAAGTAGATGATGAGTTGCTAGAGTGACAGAAGCTTAAACCCTAGTTTATGTGTTGCTTCGTAAGGGGCTGATTTGGATCCATATGTTTCATGCTATGGTTAGGTTTACCTTAATACTTCTGTTGTAGTTGCGGATGCTTGCAATGGGGGTTAATCATAAGTGGGATGCTTGTCCAAGTAAGGATAGTACCCAAGCACCAGTCCATCCACATATCAAATTATCAAAGTACCGAACGTGAATCATATGAACGTGATGAAAACTAGCTTGACGATAATTCCCATGTGTCCTAGGGAGCGCTTTCCTTCATATAAGAGTTTGTCTAGGCTTGTCCTTTGCTACAAAAAGGATTGGGCCATCTTGCTGCACCTTACTTACTTTTATTACTTGCTACTCGTTACAAATTACCTTATCACAAAACTATCTGTTACTGATAATTTTAGTGCTTGCAGAGAATACCTTTCTGAAAACTGTTTATCATTTCCTTCTGCTCTTCGTTGGGTTCGACACTCTTACTTATTGAAAAGCTACAATAGAATGTCGTGGGTTTGTCACGGCAGATGTCCTCATGAAAGGACTTAGTCGTGGAGCCATCGCAATGGGTTAGCTTAAAGGGGTTAAACCAGACAAGGGGACACGGGAGTTTATACTAGCTCGGCCCCTTCGATGAAGGTAAAAGCCTACGTCTAGTTGTGATTGGTATTGCTAGGGTTTCGAAGGCCAGGGAGCGAATCCACTTTGTCTGGCTCTCGAGTTGTTGTTGTCTGTTTCTAAACCGCGGCCGGGTCGTCCCTTTATATACATAGGTTGACGCCCGCTGGGCTACAGAGTCCCTAAGCCGGATCATAAACGTATCTGGTTCGGCCTCTCTCTCTCTCTATCTTACTATACAAGTTACATAACTAGGCCGGTTTACATTTACAGGCTATAACCCACCTTTGGGCCCTCCATAAAGCGCTATCATCTTTACATCTTCATGGGCTTCTAATCTTCAAAGAGTCAACCCGGCTACATAAGGCCGGTTTACCTCCAGTAGTAATATCCCCAACATTAGGCCCCAGATTGGTTTGAACTTGTTCATGTCAACCTTCCACACTTAGAAAAAATCTTCTCTCTTATCTTCATTTTTGATCTTGTAAACCGCCTTGACGTCATACTTCAAAATTACAATAAACCGCCCTGACGTCATCCATCCGTTGATGTCGGAGATTTCCTTCATTTAATATATATATCCAGTCATCGAGGCGACACCTTTATTAACTTATCCATTTTTTGGGCTCCTCGATTCCCGTACTTGCCATTTTATCACTTCGCCTTATAAATAGGACCGAGGGGTTATTTTCACCGTCCCCCCCGTGCCTTTTCGCGTCGTCTTCCTCGCGCCGCTCAGCCTCTGGAGCTCCGCCGCCACCATCGATCGTCGCCTCTGCTCCGACCTTGACCGCTGCATCACCCTGAACGCACCAGAATACTGCGGCGCCCTTCCGCTTCCTCACCAGCTCCGGTAAGTTCTCTGCTTTTTTCACCATAGATCTGTTCTAGGGTTTCGACATTCCTCGCAGTTCTTCCGAAGTTCATCAGTGTTGTTCTTCTCTGTTCTTCCTTTAATATATAGATGGACACTTCATGCTTGACGCATCTCTTGCCGTAGCTTACCTACCATGGTCATCACAAATCCTTATGCGCAAAGATCTAATCTAGTCTGTCAAAAATTGCTTCAGTTCTGCACCCCTTCAAGATCCAATTATTTTTGCTTTTCTGTCTTAGCTTTAGATCCGAAAGTTTTATACATCACTGCGAGATCTCTTCCTATGTTCCTGTGAAATCCATTTCTCCTTGCACCAATATAAGCGTTTATCTTTGTATAAGTAGTCTATGCCATTAGCCCTCTGATAAACCGGAAGAGCATTTTACCTTCATAATTATGCTCCGGTTTAACAGTGTCTGATCAATCATGTGCAACATTACTAGTCTCCGGGTTGTACCATTTATCATATCAGTATGTTTCTTACTCCCTTGTCTCTTGTGTATAGTCATGCGTAATTTATAAACCGGCCTTTCATTTTCAATTTGTTCGCTTTGCAATGGCCAAACAATTCACTGCCTGCAACTGGGCTCGTTCCCGGGTTACTGAGGTTCAATTGAATGAGATGGTTAGAATCGGCTCTTTGCCTAAGAAAACTGAGATCAAATGGCGAGTTCCAGGAACAGAGAATCCTCCAACCCCAAGGCAAGGCGAGGTAGTAGTCTTTGTTGACCATATAGGCCGTGGTTTCAAACCGCCAGGGTCAAAATTTTATCGCGATGTGCTTGCCAGCTTCCAACTGCATCCACAAGATATTGGTCCCAACTCAGTGTCCAACTTATGCAACTTCCAAGTCTTCTGTGAAGTCCATTTACAAGAAGAACCAACTGCAGAACTGTTCCGGGATTTCTTTCACTTAAACCGGCGCACAGAGTTTGTAAATGGTCCGAACACAGAGCATGGTGGTGTCTTGATTCAAAAGCGGAAAGAAGTGGAATTTCCTCATGCCAAACATCATAGCCACCCAAAGGAATGGAACCAAACATGGTTTTATTGCAGAGACACTTCGCCTAAGGATGAAAATCCCCTCCCCGGCTTCCGTGATCATAGACTATCCAACACTCACCCAATGCCACAACGCCTAAGCTCTTCAGAAAGGGTAAAATACGCTCCTCAAATCACCAAGCTCCAGGCCTTTATGGGAAACGGTTTAACAGGCGTGGATTTTGTGCGCTGTTGGATATCCTAGAGTATCTTGCCGCTAAGCCGGCGTCCCGGTTTAATGTGCTAATATACCGGTGAAGTTGACGATCCTCAACGCCACTGCAATATCCAATTATCTGACGAAGAAGTTACTGAAGGTGTAAAGAAAATTCTGAATGAATCGGAACTGGTCTGTAGTCAAACCGGTCTGAGTCCATTCTATGCCAAGAACAAACCGCCTGCTGTAAGTATTACACATCCTCTTCATCTCTAATATCTTTAACTTATACAATCTGTAACCCTTCTTCTTTATATATATATATAGGGTGATGACCCCTTCTGGAAACGGAAATCCATAGAGAAAGCGGCAAAGCCAACTGGAGACAAAGTGGTCAAGCCAACCCGCCCGAAGACCAAAGCCGTAAAATGGACGTCAAAGCGGAAAACGGCTGACCGGATTAATATGGAGCTTGATGATGATACTGATGACCCAGAAGTTGAGGTAGAACTTGACTCACTTGGCTCTCTTTTTATGCATCTTGTTAACAATGATCTTCCTCAGGAGGAGGCAGAAGCTAGTTAGGCTTATGACGTAGAGGTAATTACCCTTTCCTCCGGTTCAGACTCTATGCCAACACAAAAAACTCGCCAAGCAATCCGGAAAGTAAGTTTTTCTCATCCTCTTGCTCACTTGGATCCCACATTTATTTTGAAGACTCAACAGCATGAAGCTCGCCGGACAACCCGACACAGTGGCCAACAGGTCACCTCTGCCGGTTTACCTGATACTCCGGTTCGGAAGCGCCGGTCTGAGGTCTCTCCTACTTCTGACCATTCTTACCCCAAGGCAGGTTATTTCAGACAGCCTCTTAATCCGTCCGATTCAAATTATCAGGTGACACCTCCTTCCTCTTCTGGTGAATCGACAACAACTCAACTCCCCCCTTTGAAAAATGTGGCCGGGTGAGTTATGAAAAACCTTTCCTTTCAATGCGCCCTACATCTTTTGAACGGGATGTTAATCCTTTTTTATTATGTTTGCAGGGCCAAAGCCAGACCCAGCAAGAAAGCTCGGGTCACCAATCTGCCAGAAGACCCTGTCACCGAAGAAGAAGAACCAAGAGGTGAACCGGAGTAGACTGGTGAACCGGAAGGCCTCCATCCTGAAACAACTTTTGATGATCCGCCCCTTGACGGCCAACATACCGACGAACCAACAGATGTTGAGCCTGCCGCCCCTGATACTGAACCGGCAGAACCAAACCAGGCTAGTCCAATGAAAGACACTGAAATTCCATCATCATCCACCAAAAATCCTGAAGGCCAACGTGATGACGTTATTATTACTGGAATAGGCCACAACTCTCCTGGTCATCCCGTCATTTTGGCTCAGCATAGTGCCAAAGAAGAGCAAATTGCCAGGGATAAAGGTAAATGGAGCAGCGACTTATCAAACTATGCTCATCTTAATGCTGATGAGCTTCATTCCGGCTTCTTGAACCGTCTGCACTCAAACCGGGATTATGAAGCCGGTTTGGTGAATTTGATGAAAGAACGATATGAGGTAAATTCTTCTCCCTTGTACATTGATTTATAGCTGAAATACTATTCCAAGTAGCCCCCAAGAGCCGTTTTATGATTGTTAATCATAAACCGGGTCTTTGTAACACTTCAAGCATCCCATCATTGATCCTTGCAAAGGCGTGTCCTCAATTATAGATAAGACTCATGTTTGAAAAAATTAGATAACTTTCTGCAGCATAGCCCCCAAAGGCCGGTTTAACTTGGCAAGTTAATCCGGTTTTTAATCCACACCGCCGGTTTAGAACAAACGTACATTAGCCCCCAAGTGTCAAGGAGAATGCTTGCATTGTTCTGGAGACTTGTATAGAGTGTAGTATTTGAGAGCAAATAGGCATTAGCCCCCAAGTATGAAGTGGATAACTTGTTATATGCTTTATACATAGTGCATAAATATGTTGTTTTGTTGAATATACCTTCAATGTTGCAGGCTGAACTGAGAAGCAAAGATGCCCAAAACTCTGATTTGCAAGAAAATGTGAAGTCTCAACAAGTCGAAGCTGCAAAAGCCAAAGAGGAGCTGACCCAGGCCCTGGCCGGAATGGAAAAGCTAAAAGAATCCTTCAACCAAGATCATGCTGAATGGGAAACCGAAAAAGCCGGTTTAACTAAAAGAGCTATAGACGCCGAGGAAGCCCTGAAACTGGTGGTTGAAGAACTAGCCGGTTTGAAGCGCCAAATCAATGTTATGACCTCTGCTATCTTTGGTAAGTGTCTGCTTATGTATGTTGCGCCAGTCAATGAATCTTAAAACTGACCAAAATGTTGATAAAAATCTTTGGCAGGAACTCGGATCACTCATCTTGGTGCAGATATGCGGATGAAGCTCAAAGCGGCATATACATTGGTTGAGCAGCTATACTCTGGGTCTCGCGAGCCATTAGTACAGCGGCTTATAACAAACCGGCGCCAACTTTGATTAAGGAGACCCTTGAGAAGTTGGGCATGTTACCAGCGCGTATTGTCGAGTTGAAGAGAGCCGCTGCGAGAGCAGGATCATTAACCGCCCTTATTTGAGCCAAGGCTTGGATTCCGGACCTTGAAGCAGAGGATATCATTAAAGGATATCCAAGCATTAAAGAAGACAGTTCAAACTTTGACAATGATGATCTTCGGCGGCTGACCAAACAGATGCAGCCAGCGGCCAGCAAATTGGCTGAGGACACCGATTTGTCCCATTTTCAACCATTTTATGATGCAGAAGGGAAAAGACAGCCGACTGATATCCATGAAGTCAAAGAACTTGTGCCTCCGATTCGTAAGCACACTTACGCCCCTGATATTAACCCTTCTGATCTTATCCATGAGGAAGCAGTGTTCGAAGGTTTAACCGGAATCGATTGGTCAACGGATGATTTCCAGCGGCTGGGGAGGGATGAAGAAGTGCCTACACCAACTGATCCGCAACCGTCAAACCGTCATGATGAAGAGTCCTGATCCGGTCGCCGGTTTATATGGCTACTGTGAAAAACAATGGCACTGTTTGAGCCGCTTTGAAGCTTCATGTAATAGGATAGCTGAAACTTTGTTTATCTGCCATGCCATCGAGCACGTTTCATAACGCTTTATGACAATCTGTGCCGCCCTTCAGGATATATTTTATGCATAGCCTATGATGACTTGCCTTCCTGGGTCCAAAAAACTTAAAAGTGTCTAGCGGTTTCCCGCTAGACATGTCATAATATCCAAGAAGTATATAGTACTTTAGCTGAATAATCAAGTGTTTGTACAAAAAATAATGTACAGAACATACCTCATTGATTGACCAAACGTGTATACAGCAAAGATGTTTAACACCAGCCCGATACGTTTGATAATATTATCTTCATAATGTTGGTCTATATATCAAACTGGACCGGTATAACCACCGGATTTTCTTTATAACACTGGTGATTTAGTCAAACCAGACCGGGTCAATGACCACCGGTTTATAATTGATCATGTGCCAACAACTGGTAGTTGGAAAGCAAGCCGGGTCAAGGATGTCGGTTTATCAAAAAATACTTATGATTTTCAACAAACAAAATTCAAATAGGAAAATATGCGAGGCTTTTTACGAGCTGCCAGGCTCCAAATCGAGGCTTTTCATGGGCTGCCAGGCCTCTGAGTTAAACCATTTATAGAAGACTTTTAAGATGGGCCTCCAATTAACCAATCATCGTTTTAACAGTGACAAGTTCAGGGTCTGTAAAAGATTGACTTGTCAAACGTTCGATGGGTCATACCAGGATTACCTGGATAGGAGTGGCTTACTTGATGAAGGCAGGCTAACCCGGGGTTTTAGGTGAATACACCAGGCTTCCAAGCCGTGGCTTGATAGCCAATTACGAGGGTCCTTTCAAACTCTTTGTTGCTTTGCAAAAAAGAGCCCCCAAGTAACTTTGTGAGCGATGCTCAGTGTGTGCCTATGTTTGAGTCTGTACTATGTACAACACTCTCTTTGGCTCCACAAATTTTCCTTGTATGGCCTGAAATGCCTACCAAGAGGTGTAGCTGAGGTTCAAACATGACCAAGCCCCCTAGTGATTTTCTTTATCTCTATGCGGCTTCTAAATCTGGTTTAACAAAGACTCCGCTTTGTTAGTTATCGTGTAAAAGCACACACATGATATAAGAAAGAATAGATACCCCGCTTATAACGGAGGCTCCGGTTTATTATATGATATATACACTGTCATAAATATGTACAGATGAAGAGCCTATGGCTTCAAGTATAATAAGGCCGAAGGAGAGCTATGTTCCATGGCCGCTTTGTCTCCTCCTCCGATTGACGTGAATCTTCATGCTCTCGAATATCAATGAGGTAGTAAGCTCCGTTGTGCAGGTTTTTGCTGACCATAAAAGGTCCTTCCCAAGGGGGCGATAACTTGTGCATATCAGTCTGATCCTGGATGAGCCGGAGCACCAAATCACCTTCTTGAAAGGTTCTAGTTTTAACCCGGCGGCTGTGATAACGTCAAAGATCTTATTGATAAATCGCCGAATGTGCTGCTGCAAGATCACGCTCTTCATCCAACAGGTCCAAAGAATCCTGACGTGCCTTCTCATTATCAGCCTCAACATAAGCTGCAACACGGGGCGAATCGTGACGGATGTCACTAGGAAGAACTGCCTCCGCTCCATACACCATGAAGAAAGGTGTGTAACCCGTAGACCTATTGGGTGTGGTGTTGATGCTCCATAACACAGAAGGTAACTCCTCAAACCAACAACCCGGCGTCCGCTTTAAGGGAACCATAAGCCTTGGTTTGATACCCCTTAGAATCTCTTGATTTGCCCTTTCCGCTTGACCATTAGATTGGGGGTGAGCCACTGATGCTAGATCAAGCCGGATGTGCTCACGTTGACAGAATTCTTCCATCTCCCCTTTTGACAGATTAGTGCCATTATCTGTTATAATACTGTGTGGAAAACCAAACCGGAATATCACCTTTTTGATGAATTGAACCGCCGTGGCTGCATCACACTTACTGACTGGTTCTGCCTCCACCCATTTAGTGAATTTATCAACTGCTACTAACAGGTGGGTCTTCTTGTCCTTAGAGCGCTTGAAGGGTCCAACCATATGAAGCCCCCAAGTTGCAAACGGCCACGTAATTGGAATCATCCGCAACTCTTGAGCCGGAACGTGCGCACGGCGGGCAAATTTTTGACATCCATCACATCTCTTGACTAAATCCTCCGCATCAGCATGCGCCGTCAACCAGTAAAAACCATGGCAAAAAGCTTTGGCAACCAACGACTTTGAACCGGCATGGTGACCACAATCTCCTTCATGGATTTCTCGCAAAATCTCACGACCTTCTTGAGGAGAAACACAGCGCTGAATTGCTCCTGAAACACTGTAACGATATAACTCCCCGTTGAGTATGGTCATGGACTTGGAACGCCGGATTATCTGTCGGGCCAATGTTTCCTCATCTGGTAACTCGCCTTGGTTCATGTAATCCAGATATGGGATCGTCCAATCCGGTATGGCATGCAGAGCTGCCACCAACTGAGCCTTCGGATCAAGAATAGCCAAATCTTCTTCAGTTGGTATTTTGACTGACGGATTGTGCAACACATCAAGAAAGACATTGGGCGGAACCGGTTTACGTTGGGAACCAAGACGACTTAAAGCGTCCGCCGCTTCATTCTTCCGCCGGTCTATATGGTCCACCTGATAACCTTTAAAGTGACCAGCCACTACGTCTACCTCTCGCTGATATGCAGCCATGAGTGGGTCTTTAGAATCCCAAGTGCCAGACACCTGCTGGGCCACTAGATCTGAATCGTCGAAGCACTTAACCCGGCTCAAATTCATCTCTTTAGCCATCCGAAGCGCGTGGAGTAAAACCTCATATTCAGCTGCATTGTTAGTACAAGGTAACATTAAACGGAGGACATAACAAAACTTGTCACCTCGTGGGGAAGTTAATACGACTCCAGCCCCCGAGCCCTCCAATTGTCTGGACCCATCAAAATGAATAGTCCAATATGTATTATTCGGTTTCTCTTCAGGTGCCTGTAACTCCGTCCAATCGTTGATGAAATCCACGAGTGCCTGGGACTTGATCGCCGTGCGGGGTATATATTTGAGCCCATGAGGTCCAAGCTCAATAGCCCACTTGGCAACCCGGCCAGTTGCCTCTCTGTTTTGAATGATGTCGCCCAGAGGAGTTGAACTGACCACTGTGATGGGATGGCCCTGAAAATAGTGTTTAAGCTTTCGGCTTGCCATAAACACCCCATACACCAGTTTCTGCCAATGTGGATACCTCTGTTTTGACTCAATGAGCACCTCACTGATATAATAAACCGGCCGTTGAACCGGATACTCCTTGCCAGGCTCCTTGCGCTCTACCACAATGGCTACGCCAACAGCCCGGGCATTAGCAGCCACATATAATAATAATGGCTCTTTATCGATCGGCGCTGCAAGCACGGGCGGTTCAACTAGCTGCCTCTTCAGATCCTCGAACGCTTTATCCGCTGCATCACTCCAGACAAAGTCATCTGTTTTCTTGAGCATCTGATATAAAGGGATGGCCTTTTCTCCAAGGCGGCTGATAAACCGGCTCAAGGCTGTAATCCGGCCGGCCAGACGTTGAACATCGTTAATACACGCCGGTTTAGCCAAGGATGTAATTGCTGCAATCTTTTCCGGATTAGCCTCAATGCCTCTGTTTGAAACCAGAAAACCTAAGAGCTTGCCTGCCGGGACACCAAAAACGCACTTCTCCGGATTGAGCATCATCTTGTAAACCCGGAGATTCTCAAAGGTTTCCCGTAGATCATCTATCAATGTCTCCTCCTTTCTGGATTTGACCAGAAATATCATCCACATACACATGAACATTGCGCCCAATTTGTTTATGCAGGAAATTCTGAACACATCGCTGGTAAGTCGCCTGGGCACTCTTGAGTCCAAAGGGCATAGAAACATAGCAGAAGGCTCCAAAGGGAGTTACGAAGGCTGTTTTCTCCTGGTCTTTAACCGCCATTTTGAACTGATGATAACCAGAGTAAGCATCCAAAAAACACAAACAGTCAAAACCCGCCATAGCATCAATTATCTGATCAATGCGAGGGAGAGCAAAGGGGTCTGCAAGGCAAGCTTTGTTTAAATCCGTGTAGTCCACACACATGCGCCAAGTGCCGTTTTTCTTCAGAACCAGCACCAGATTGGCTAACCACTCTGGATGAAAAACTTCGACAATAAACCCAGCAGCCAAGAGATGGGCTACCTTTTCACCTATAGCCTTGCATCTCTCTTCGTTGAAACGGCGGAGGAACTGTCGGACCGGTTTGAACTTAGGATCAATGTTGAATGTGTGCTCAGCGAGTTCCCTCGGTACACCTGGCATGTCAGAAGGTTTCCATGCGAAGATGTCCCGATTCTCACGGATGAACTCGATGAGCGCGCTTTCCTATTTGGGATCCAGGTTAGCGCTGATGCTGAACTGTTTGGATGAATCGCCAGGAACAAAGTCAACCATTTTAACGTCTGTAGCCGATTTGAACTTCAACGTTGAATCATGTTCCGTGGTTGGCTTTTTTAAACAGGTCATGTCTGCCGGATCAACTTGCTCCTTATAGAATTTTTAACTCCTCCGTGGCACAAACCGACTCCGCATAAGCTGCATCGCCTTCTTCGCACTCCAAAGCAATATTTCTACTTCCATGTACTGTGATAGTCCCTTTATGACCTGGCATTTTAAGCTGTAGATAAACATAACATGGCCTTGCCATAAACTTAGCATAAACCGGCTGCCCAAACAAGGCGTGGTACGGACTTTTGATCTTTACCACCTCAAATGTCAAAGTTTCTGACCTTGAATCGTAGTCATCTCCAAAAGCTACCTCCAAAGCTATCTTACCAACAGGATATGCAGACTTACCAGGCACCACACCATGAAAGACCATATTTGACAGTTTAAGATCCTTATCTGTTAACCCCACGGCGGAACGTATCATAATACAAAATATTGATACTACTTCCCCCATCCATGAGCACTTTAGTGAACTTGTATCCCCCGACTTGAGGGGCTACCACCAAGGCCAAATGACCTGGATTATCAACCCAGGGCGGGTGATCATCTCTACTCCACAAAATAGGTTGTTCAGACCAGTGTAAATACTGAGGTATTGCCGGCTCAACAGAGTTGGCTGCCCTTTTGTGAAGCTTCTGATCACGTTTGCACAAACTAGTAGTGAAGACATGATATTGCCCGCTGTTCAGCTATTTGGGATTGCTCTGATAACCCGACTACTGCTGGTGCTGCTAACTCCCCTGATGGTTGTAGCCTCCCCGGTTGCCTTGGTATCCTTGATTGACGTGTCCGGTTTGGTTGCCTGGAAACCCTGAACCGGAACCACCACCTCCGTAACCCGGCCCGTGGAAACCTCCTCCTGAACCGCCAGGCGGGCCGTTGTCATATTGGAATTCTTGAAATCCTGCATGATATAACAATCTTTCCAGAGATGTGATGTCGGTTTCTCCTTCGATCCATGCTTTGGACAGGGCCGATTTAACAAACGCTCCAAATTGTTGCCTGGACCACCACCCCTCTGGGGCTGCTTGCCTTTACGGCGCTGGCCATTCTCCTGCACGTTGGTATTTGCGACAAAGTCCAAGCTACTGTTGGCCTTGCGCTTACCAGCGTTTCCATGGCCTGCCGGATTATGTTGTTGGCCTTTGGCATTGCCGTTTTTCTTATCTTTCTCTGGTTTGTCCTCCTCTGAATCCGGATCCTTGGTATTATATGAATCGGCATATTTAACCAAAGCGGCCATGAGTGTTGACATGTCACTGCAGTGACGTTTGAGCCTTCCCAACTTCTATTTTAACGGTTTGAAACGGCAATTGCCCTCTAACGTTAACACTGCGGTGTCTGCATTGATACGATCTGATGAATGCAAAATCGCCGAGACCCGTTTGACCCAATGGGTCGTGGACTCCCCTTCCTCTTGGACACAAGCGGCCAGATCTACAATTGACATTGGCTGCTTACACTATCCTTGAAGTTCTGGATAAACCGGTGCTTCAGTTCGGCCCATGATCCAATAGAGTTGGTCGGCAAGCTCTTCAACCAAGTGCGAGTTGTTCCTTCCAATATCATGGTGAAATATTTAGCACACACCGCCTCATCCACATCTAACATCTCCATTGCCATCTCATAGCTCTCCACCCACGCCTCTGGCTGCAAATCGGCGGTGTAATTTGGCACCTTACGAGGTCCCTTGAAATCCTTGGGCAGTCTCACATTACACAAAGAGGGAGTTAAACACGGTACCCTAAGGAACTGAACATCACCCCTGGCTCCACGGAGGCCGTGGGGTGAACCGGAGTATGCTGCCGTGCTCCGTGTCGAGCTGTCAACTCGGCCTCTGGACGTGCGCGGCCATGGTCCACAACATCTTGCGCATTAGCACCTCCCACGGCCGGGTTGTTCCCTCGTGGCGAATTTCGGCGACGTGCACTACTGGACACGGCCGGTTCGTCCTCCACGTGTCTGCTATAACTCCGGCTTGGACGGGGAATGGAATGAATCCTCTCACGGCTGTGTGGATATGCTTGCTGTTCATTTAGTGTTGTTTGAAGAAGATCCCTGGCCCGACGCGCTTCCACTACAACTAGTGACTCGCCGTCGGTTGGGAGGGCCGCCAGGCGTGAAGCGGCGGCCACAATGTTGTCCAACGGGTTGGAATTAATGCCCGGGCGGCATTGATGGCACAACGTTGTTCTGGCGAGGCCGGTCCGTCATGCGTGGCTGAACCGGCGCTCCTGCTCCCGGCGCCCCCGCCCGGTTTAGCGTGGGTTGGTTACCATCTCCTGCACCTGGCGTGTGGAAAAGATTCTGCAGCTCATAAACCAAGGAGAGACATGATCGATACCTTTTTCTCATGACTTCCTCTGAAGCATTCTGATCCAGTCTAATCCGGTAGGCCTGTGCTTCCAATTCGGCCCACTCCGTAGCCATCCTGGCATTCTCTGCTGCCAGGTCCGCTTTAGCCTGGGCTATCTGATCTTTCACTTTTACAATCTCCGCATTGTGCTGATCCCTGGCTACTGCGTCCACCTCCGCGGACATCAATGTCGCCAGTGTCGAACAAATCAGACAAGACTTGGGCCGGAGGTGGCGCCGAGCTTCCTGCCCCTGCTGGTGTGGTCGTCGTTGAACCGGAGAGCATTGCTGCGGCGGTAGATGAATGAGGCGCCGATTGTGTGCCGGCCATGAAGATGGCGGCCCGGTTTGGCAGATCGGGGGAATCCGGAATACTGTTGCCCTCGGATCCTCCTTCAAACCGGCTGTCCTGCAACTGGTAAAGCGATTCGGTCTCTCCAGAAGACTCGTCATCAGAGCAGACTACAGTTTCTCCATCGGACACCGGTCCATCCTCGTACCCCGATCCATGGACGACACCTACGAAAACATGCCTTGCCTCGGGCTGAACCGGCGAAGAACTTGCACGTCGAGCCATTTTGATGATGTCGGTGCAGATGTCCCGCTCGGGGGCCGGTTCGCCGATCTTGCCGATGAAGACGTGAATCCCACCAAAGGGGACCCGGTACCCGTATTCGATTGAATCAGCCTCGGGACCCCATCCTGCATTGTCGATGTAGAGCTTGCCGCGACGACTCTTCGTCATCCGGCCCACATCGTATCCCTTAAGTCCATCGAAGCTGCCCTTCAAGAACTCAAAACCATCGTGCGATAGCCCCATGGTGGGCGCCAACTGTCGTGGGTTTGTCACGGCAGATGTCCTCATGAAAGGACTTAGTTGTGGAGCCATCGCAACGGGTTATCTTAAAGGGGTTAAACCGGTCTAGGGGACACGGGAGTTTATACTAGTTCGGCCCCTTCGATGAAGGTAAAAGCCTACGTCTAGTTGTGATTGGTATTGCTAGGCTTTCGTAGGCCAGGGAGCGAATCCGCTTTGTCTGGCTCTCGCGTTGTTGTTGTATGTTCCTAAACCACGGCCGGGTCGTCCCTTTATATACATAGGTTGACGCCCGCCGGGCTACAGAGTCCCGAAGCCGGATCATAAACGTATCCGGTTCGGCCTCTCTCTCTCTGTCTTACTATACAAGTTACATAACTAGGCCGGTTTACATTTACAGGCTGTAACCCACCTTTGGGCCCTTCGTAAAGCGCTATCATCTTTACATCTTCATGGGCTTCTAATCTTCAAAGAGTCAACCCGGCTACATAAGGCCGGTTTACCTCCAGTAGTAATATCCCCAATAGATCCCCTACACTTGTGGGTCAACAAACAGCAAGCCCGTTGCTACTCAAGTGAAGAAACCCAAGTCTGGACCTAAGCCAGAGACTGAGTGCTTCTACTGCAAAGGGACTGGTCACTGGAAGCGGAACTGCCCCAAGTATTTGGCGGAGAAGAAGGATGGTAAAGTGAAAGGTATATTTGATATACATGTTATTGATGTGTACCTTACTAATCCTCGCAGTAGTGCCTGGGTATTTGATACTGGTTCAGTTGCTAACATTTGCAACTCGAAACAGGGGCTACGGATTAAGCGGAGATTGGCTAAGGACGAGGTGACGATGCGTGTGGGAAATGGTTACAAAGTCGATGTGATCGCGGTCAGCACGCTACCTCTACATCTACCTTCAGGTTTAGTTTTAGACCTAAATAATTGTTATTTGATGACAGCGTTGAGCATGAACATTATATCTGGATCTTGTTTGATGCGAGACGGTTATTCATTCAAATCAGAGAATAATGGTTGTTCTATTTATATGAGTAATATCTTTTATGGTCATGCACCCTTGATGATTGGTCTATTTTTACTAAATCTTGATAGTAGTGATACACATGTTCATAGTATTGAAGCCAAAAGATGCAGAGTTGATAATGATAGTGCAACTTATTTGTGGCACTGCCGTTTGGGTCTTATTGGTGTAAAGCGCATGAAGAAACTCCATTCTGATGGACTTCTGGAATCACTTGATTATGAATCACTTGGTACTTGCGAACCATGCCTCATGGGCAAGATGACTAAAACTCTGTTCTCCGGAACAATGGAGCGAGCAACATAATTATTGGAAATCATACATACTGATGTATGTGGTCCAATGAACATTGAGGCTCGCGGTAGATATTGTTATTTTCTCACCTTCACAGATGATTTGAGCAGATATTGGTATATCTACTTAATGAAACATAAGTCTAAAACATTTGAAAAGTTCAAAGAATTTCAAAGTGAAGTGGAAAATCATCGTAACAAGAAAATAAAGTTTCTATGATCTGATCGTGGAGGAGAATATTTGAGTTACGAGTTTGGTCTTCATTTGAAACAATGCGGAATAGTTCTGCAATTCACGCCATCCGGAACACAACAGCGTAATGTTGTGTCCGAACGTCGTAATCATACTTTACTAGATATGGTGCGATCTATGATGTCTCTTACTGATTTACCGCTATCATTTTGGGGTTATGCTTTAGAGACGGTTACATTCACGTTAAATAGGGCACCATCTAAATCCGTTGAGACGACACCTTATGAACTATGGTTTGGTAAGAAACCCAAGTTGTCGTCTCTTAAAGTTTGGGGCTGTGATGCTTATGTGAAAAAACTTCAACCTGATAAGCTCGAACCCAAATCGGAGAAATGTGTCTTCATAGGATACCCAAAGAAGACTGTTGGGTACACCTTCTATCATAGATCCGAAGGCAAGATATTTGTTGCTAAGAATGGATCCTTTCTAGAGAAGGAGTTTCTCTCGAAAGAAGTGAGTGGGAGGAAAGTAGAACTTGATGAGGTAATTGTACATGCTCCCTTATTGGAAAGTAGTTCATCACTGAAATCAGTTCTAGTGATTCCTACACCAGTAAGAGAGGAAGCTAATGATGATGATCATGAAACTTTTGATCAAGTTACTACCAAACCTCGTAGGTCAACCAGAGTAAGATCCGCATCAGAGTGGTACGGTAATCCTATTCTGGAGGTCATGTTACTTGACCATGAAGAACCTACGAACTATGAGGAAGCGATGATGAGCCCAGATTCCGCAAAATGGCTTGAGGGCATGCAATCTGAGATGGGATCCATGTATGAGAACAAAGTGTGCACTTTGGTTGACTTGCCCGTTGATCGGTAGGCCATAGAGAATAAATGGATCTTGAAGAAGAAGACTGACGCTGGCGGTAATGTTACTGTCTACAAAGCTCGACTTGTTACAAAAGGTTTTTGACAAGTTCAAGGAGTTGACTATGATGAGACCTTCTCACCCGTAGCGATGCTTAAGTCCGTCCGAATCATGTTAGCAATTGCCGCATTTTATGATTATGAAATTTGGCAAATGGATGTCAAAACTGCATTCCTTAATGGATATCTTAAAGAAGAGTTGTATATGATGCAGCCAGAAGGTTTTGTCGATCCAAAAGTTGCTAACAAAGTGTGCTCCAGCGATCCATTTATGGACTGGTGCAAGCCTCTCGGAGTTGGAATATACGCTTTGATAGTGTGATCAAAGCATATGGTTTTATACAGACTTTTGGAGAAGCCTGTATTTACAAGAAAGTGAGTGGGAGCTCCATAAAATTTCTGATATTATATGTAGATAACATATTGTTGATTGGAAATGATACTGAATTTCTGAATAGCATAAAAGGATACTTGAATAAGAATGTTTCAATGAAAGACCTTGGTGAAGCTGCTTATATATTGGGAATCAAGATCTATAGAGATAGATCAAGATGCTTAATTGGACTTTCACAAAGCACATACCTTGATAAAGTTTTGAAGAATTTCAAAATGGATCAGGCAAAGAAAGGGTTCTTGCATGTGTTACAAGGTGTGAAGTTGAGTCAGACTCAATGCCCGACCACTGCAGAAGATAGAGAGAAAATGAAAGGTGTTCCCTATGCTTCAGCCATAGGCTCTATCATGTATGCAATGTTGTGTACCAGACATGATGTGTGCCTTGCTATTAGTTTAGTAGGGATGTACCAAAGTAATCCAAGAGTGGATCGCTAGGCAGCGGTCAAGAACATCATGAAATACCTGAAAAGGACTAAGGATATGTTTCTCATTTATGGAGGTGACAAAGAGCTCGTCGTAAACGGTTACGTTGATGCAAGCTTTGACACTAATCCAGATGACTCTAAGTCACAAACCGGATACGTATTTTTATTAAATGGTGGAGCTGTCAGTTGGTGCAGTTCCAAGCAGAGCGTCGTGGTGGGATCTACGTGTGAAGCGGAGTACATAGCTGCTTCGGAAGCAGCAAATGAAGGGGTCTGGATGAAGGAGTTCATATCCGATCTAGGTGTCATACCTAGTGCATCGGGTCCAATGAAAATCTTTTGTGACAATACTGGTGCAATTGCCTTGGCAAAGGAATCCAGATTTCACAAGAGAACCAAGCACATCAAGAGACGCTTCAATTCCATCCGCAATCAAGTAAAGGAGGGACACATAGAGATTTGGAAGATACATACGGATCTGAATGTTGCGGACCCATTTACTAAGCCTCTCTCACGAGCAAAACATGATCAGCACCAAGACTCCATGGGTGTTAGAATCATTACAATCTAGATTATTGACTCTAGTGCAAGTGGGAGACTGAAGGAAATATGCCCTAGAGGCAATAATAAAGTTGTTATTTATATTTCCATATATCATTATAAATGTTTATTATTCATGCTAGAATTGTATTAACCGAAAACTTAGTACATGTGTGAATACATAGACAAACAGAATGTCACTAGTATGCCTCTACTTAACTAGCTCGTTGAATCAATGATGGTTATGTTTCCTAACCATAGGCATGAGTTTTCATTTGATTAACGGAATAAAATCATTAGAGAATGATGTGATTGACTTGACCCATCCGTTAGCTTAGCACAATGATCATTTAGTTTGTTGCTATTGCTTTCTCCATAACTTATACATGTTCCTATGACTATGAAATCATGCAACTCCCGAATACCGGAGGAACACTTAGTGTGCTACCAAACGTCACAACGTAACTGGGTGATTATAAAGGTGCTCTGCAGGTGTCTCCGATGGTGTGTGTTGAGTTGGCATAGATCGAGATTAGGATTTGTCACTCCGATTGTCGGAGAGGTATCTCTGGGCCCTCTCAGTAATGCACAACAATATAAGCCTTGCAAGCAATGTGACTAATGAGTTGGTTGCGCGATGATGCATTATGGAACGAGTAAAGAGACTTGCTGGTAACGAGCTTGAACTAGGTATCGACATACCGACGATCGAATCTCGGGCAAGTAACATACCGATGACAAAGGGAATAACGTATGTTGTTATGCGGTTTGACCAATACAGATCTTCATAGAATATGTGGGAACCAATATGAACATCTAGGTCCCGCTATTGGTTGTTGATCAGAGACGTGTCTCGGTCATGTCTACATAGTTCTCGAACCCGTAGGGTCCGCACGCTTAACGTTCGGTGACAATCAGTATTACGAGTTTATGTGTTTTGATGTACCGAAGGTAGTTCGGAGTCCCAGATGTGATCATGGACATGACGAGGAGTCTTGAAATGGTCGAGACATAAAGATCGATATATTGGATGACTATGTTTGGACATCGGAAATGTTTCGAGAGAGTTCGGGCATATACCGGAGTACCGGGGGGTTACCGGAACCTCCCGGGGAGTCAATGGGCCTTAATGGGCCATAGTGGAAAGGAGGAGGAGGCGGCCAAAGTGGGGGTGCCCTCCCCCCAAGCCCAATCCGAATTGGAGGGGGACCGGCCCCCCTTTCCTTCTCTCCTTCTCCCCCTTCCTTCCCTCTCCTACTCCAACTAGGGAAGGGGAATCATAATCCCACCGGGAGTAGGACTCCCCCCTTGGGCGCGCCTAGGAGGCCGGCCCTCTCCCCCTTCTCCACTCCTGGGGGGAGGGGGCACCCCATGGACACACAAGTTGATCATTGATCCCTTAGGCCAACTCCACCGCGCGACCCTATCCTGTCCGGCCCCATCCGTTTGGGGTAAAAGGGACAAAAAAGGCGGCCCAGCGCGCGCGGGAGCAAACTGACTTTTGTCCGCTTTGTGTCCGCTTTCGACCCATCCGTGGCCCAAGTTTGCGCCGCTTTTGGGGTGAAACGGACACCACGCGGACGCGCGGGTCGTCTGCGCGTGTCCTCCCCTGGCCCGCCCGTTGGTGGCACAAGACGGGCCTTTTTCTATCCGCCCCCTCCCTCCCTCCGGCCGCACCCCCTCCACTCTTCCCCACTCTTCCCCTCGCTGCCGCCGCCGCTGCCATTGCAGCCGTGCAGTTCGGACGTGAGCTCGCCCAACCCCTTCCCCTTGGCGCCGCCGAGCTACCCAACCACGGCCACCTGGTTTGCGCACCCGCCGGCCGGTTTTGGGGCGGATCCGGTCGGTGTTGAGCTCGGCCGGCTGTGGGAGGTCGGGCCGCGCCATGGACTGGCCGGGCACCTCGCCGGAAGGCCCTGGTAGGGCCGCAAGGCCACATGCAGGCAGTGGTTCCTCCTCTAGCCGCTTGGATCTGCACCGTCGGTGGTCCACCAGCAGATACACGAATGGCGGTCGGCCGGGCTCGGTGCTTGCCCAAAACCTCGTCGGCGCACCATTGCCACTCATTAAGTGCGACCACTGCCCAAGGATGGTCGTGCACCGCGTGTCTACAACGCCGGAACATCCTGGATGGGTGTTCATCAAGTGCTTAAACAATGGGGTATGCGCTTTTTTTAGCTTCGGTTTGTGCTCTAGATTTGACTAGTTGTGCTAACTTCAAATTTTGTTGTGTAGAATGGATGCAAGTTTTGGTATTGGGAAGAAGAGTACATCGATATATTGATAGAGCGAAATTTAGTACATGTTCGTGCACTTGTTGCTAGATAAGAGGCTAGACACGAGACTAGTTGTGAGGAGGAAGCAACATCGACTTCCAGATTGAAGAAGAAAGGAGGATGCCAGATCGATCCTTCTGGCTTGAAGAAGAAAGGAGGATGCTAGATCGACCCTCCTCCACAGATCAACAACGAGTGCATCGAGAAGGCCCTAACCCAACTCAAGGGAGCGGTTATGGAAATTGGGTATCTTCTAAAATGTATTCTTGTGGTTCTTGTTTTCTTTGGCCTTGCTTTACTAGTCAAAATGTGATGATGCATTTTCCATGTACCAAAAATGAATGATGAAATAAAGTTAAGGACTTGCAAAGAAATAATACGCGGACAAGATGCGGCCGGGATGCGTCCGCGCGGTGGGCGCACGGCCACCGCATCCCAGAACACGCCCGGACACGACCCCAAATCCCTACCCAAACGGACAGAATCTGGACAAAACGGACGTCTGTTTGGGGTCGCGCGGTGGAGTTGGCCTTAGCCGTGTGCGGTGCCCTCCTCCATCATAATCCACCTCAGTCATATCGTAGCGGTGCTTAGGTGAAGCCTTGTTCCGCTAGCATCATCATCACGCCGTAGAGCTGACGAAGCTCTGCCTTGACACTCTGCTGGATCATGAGTTCGTGTGGCGTCACCGAGCGGAACGTGTGCAGATCGCGGACGTGCCGTACTTTCGGTATTAGGATCGGTCGATCGTGAAGACGTACGACTACATCAACCGCGTTGTCATAACGCTTCCGCTTACGGCCTACGAGCGTACGTAGACAACACTCTCCCCTCTCATTGATATGCATCACCATGATCTTGCGTGTGTGTAGGTATTTTTTTTAAATTACTGTGTTCCCCAACAAACAGGTGGGCATGCCCATGGTAGGCATCCATGTCAGATTTGAACGACTTTTTACACCTTATCCAAGTTGCGACACGTCCGACCATTTATTGATCTTTTTTGACCAAGAAATCTTTAGAAATGCAAAATTTGTCAAAAACAAAAACAAGTTGACACAATGCCTGAAACTGTTCGTACAAGGCCATGGAAAAAAATGGGCCATTTCTAGGATGTCTGAAAACAACATGCTCTCAAAGGATGCCTTCTGGCCGAACACCCTCCGTTGAACATGTTGTCCTTTTGGACATTCATGAAATGACCTCAACTTCTGCCAAATAGGCATGCCCATGGTAGGCATCCATGTCAGATCTGAAACAAAAAATATTTAAAATGATAATTTAAATAGGTACTTCAAACTATTAATTTATTTTTTCCTTTTTTCACGCGCGACAGTGAACCGGCCCAATCAGACGGCCTCCTTTGAATAAAGTATTTAATTTGTGGACTTTTTTCAAATTCGTGAACTTGTTTTCAAATCAATGAACTTTTTTGTTTTTTTTTAAATCGTGAACTTTTATTCTAATCGATGAACGTTTTTCAATTTGGCGAATGTTGTTCCTCCTTGGAGCTGGGAGTGTTCCTGTGTTCCAGGGCCAGTCCATCAAAATCGAGGTCCCTGTGTCAAAATCTAAGTTGGCCCTACCTTGTTAGAGAAAAATATCCGACTGGATCAAGTTGTCGTCTATGGCAGGTTGCGTGCATAAAAAGTATTTTGAGGTGTTCTTATTAATTGCTTTAATATAGATTTTTTCAAAGTATTTTGATGAAACGCCTCGAAAAAGCGAAGGTTTCGCTTTCCTCACCTGCCTCAAGTGAATGGAGGCGTTTTGGCATTTTAGAAAATATCTCCACAGATGATAGGAATCCTACTGTTGATAATTTTATATACTTATAGAATGCTGAAGTCATAAAGGTTATTTCACTTTCGCTAACCATAAACTACTGTCTAGTTGGTCGCCCCAAGTTTTTTACAAGCTTTATTAGTCGATAGGTCAGTAGACCGAGCCCTTCGAAGTGCGCATAAAACACATAACGTTTTCTTGGGAGATCGAGATTGATGCGCCGATGGACCGGTCTTACGCTTCGGCCTAGTTTGTTCTTATAAATTTTACGCTGTTTTTTAACAAAAGAGCAGCGTAGTGGAGCGGCAAAGCATCATGCCCATCATTATAAAGGGATATACGGTAATCACAGCCGTGTGTTTAGGGGGCAGCGGGGGTGTATCGAAGCGGAAGTGTATATATATTGATTATTCTTCACGTGAAGTAATTTCCGATGTGCATAGATAGATATTCTCAACGGTGCACCATATCTTTCCAGCACATGGCAATACATGTAATTCATTACTTTTCGCAGCAGCACATGCCGCCATTATCTGGTGAGCAATAGCTTTTATCCTTATTGTAACCTTGGCCTACACAATAAGCCTTGCACAGAACGTTGCCACTAGGTTGGATTGGGGGCGCACAACCTTTTGCGGCTACACACAATTTCGTAAAAGTGCTTGTTATACCCAGACCTGTTGTACCTATGAACAATGGAGTGATAACCACGTTAGTGCATTTATAATTTATATTGCATAGCAATCGATTACCAGGGTGCTTCCTTCCTTCCAGAAAATAGTTATAATTCCAACTTTATCTTAAGTCAGACTTCTTTAAGTTTGACCAAGTCTATAGAGAAAATTTCAACATCTACAACATCAAATTAGTTCCATCATAAAATATGTATCCATAGTATATATTTGATGTCGTAAATATTAGCATATTTCTCTATAAACTTGATCAAAATTGAAAAGATTTAACCTAGGACAAAGCTAGAATTTTGATAAAGTTTTTTTTGATAAAGCTAGAATTTTGAGGAATTTAGATTGAAGAAAATAATTCATTTTGCACATGAGAGAATAAATACACCACGTGGCAAGCGTGGTAAAAGCATTCTATGATGACTTTTTCTGATTTAAATGTATATGGGTGCATTTTAGTATGTTTACTCACTTATTTCAGTCTATATGTAGTATGCATAAATATATATATATATATATATATATATAATATGTTACATTTGTGAATGAAGGGAGTAGGTACCTGCTGCATGGCAGGAAATGATGGTGGTAGACATGGCGACGAGAGCCATCAAGCACAGAACGCGAGTGTTGTCTCTGGTGCTCGTCATGTTGGGGATCCTTCTCTTCGTAGCCTTGTTGTCCTTCTGTAGCGACGCTGTCACCGGAATAGGGCGTGCTAGTCTTTATATAGAGATCGGAGAATGGATTTAATATCATTTTATTATTTCCTATATTAATGTTTTGGCAAATACTTTATAATCAATTTTTGCCTATTATATCTTCATGTATTTATTATTTCCTTATCAAAATGTTCTAGAAGTAATTTTTACCTATTATATCTTCATGTATTAATCAGTTCCTTGTTAACGCGCGGGCAAATGAGATAGCCTCCTGGATTATGTCTTGCATTTTTTTAGTTACTGGTTAAATTGTCCTCTCCTGCAAAAAAAAGTTAAATTGTCTGTGCGTATCAATGTGGGGCATACTTATTTTAGTGGTTAAAATATCAATCGTGTCTATCATATAATAGGCATTGGTGGAGTTCTTCTTTGAAACAAATAGTAGCAAGTTCTATTCAATAAAACCACCTTAGTGATTGTAAACAACGTAACTCTATGTCCAGTGACCAAACTGAGTTTTTCGTCCAAGTTGAGTGAACATCCATGTAAGGTAATCAAAACTTTCGTGATGCTTTAGATTTTGATTTTTGTAATCTTAAAGAACTTGGTTTTGAGGGTGATGTTTTCACCTAGAGGAATAACAATTATCGCATTGATGGTTATATCCGTGAGCGCCTTTACAGAGTGGTGGCTACCCCAACGTGGTGTGCGCGTTTTCCCCACTATAAAATCGTTAATGGTCATCCTGAACACTCAGACCATAGACCTATTTCTCTATGGGTTGATGGCAGTAGGCGGATGATGAATAAGGGAGGTGGTACATAGATGAAGCGATTTGAAGCCCGGTGGTTACTTGAGGAGGACTGCGACAACTTGGTTCATCAGTAATGGGAGAGAGCTTCTGGTCCTTCAGTGGCTAGAAGACTTGCACCCGTCAATAACGCATTACATGTATGGAGTCGGGATGTTTTGGGTGATTTACAAAAACGAGCAAGGATTCTGAAACTGGAACTAGAGGAGATCCGGCGGCTACCTTTGTCACAGAATATGATTCGGAAGGAGCTAACAGTCAAATACAAGCTTGAGAGACTTGAGGAACAGATTGATGTGGCAAGCCGGCAAAGGGCACATGCTGATTGGTTGTCTAAAGGAGACTGCAACACTAAATATTTCCAGGTGTATGCGTCTGAACGGAGGCGGAAAAATACCATAACCAAGCTGGTGAGGGAGGACGGGGTGGTGGTGACTGGGGAGGAGGCCTTGAAGGCCCTCATTACAAATTATTTTTCTAGCTTATTTACCACCATGGCAGATGCTGACGCTGTGGTAATTCTAAATAACATAGCACCAAAAGTCTCTGCCCAAATGAACGAGTACTTAACGGCGGATTTTACTGCAGAGGAGGTTAAGAAGGCTCTATATAACATTGGTGATCTCAAAGCACTGGGCGTTGATGGCTTACCAGCGATCTTCTATAAGCACTATTGGCAGCTGATTGGTGATGATGTTGTTGTGGGCGAGGTTTTACAAGTATTACGAGGCGGCACTATTCCGGAGGGATGGAACGACACCCTTGTGGTGCTTATCCCAAAGGTCCAGAACCCAGAAAGATTGAAGGATCTACGCCCTATTAGCCTCTGTAATGTTGTGTATAATCTCGTGTCCAAGGTTTTGGCCAACAGACTGAAGTGCATACTGGGAGATATCATATCACCAATCCAGAGTGCTTTCGTGCCTGGCAGGCTCATTTCCGATAACACTATTTTGGCTAATGAGATGGCACACTTTTTGAAGAGAAAGAGAATTGGAGCCACTAGCTATGCGGCACTCAAACTTGATATGAGTAAGGCCTACGACAGGGTGAACTGGGATTTTATGGAGAAGATCATGACACGGTTGGGTTTTGATAGTGCCTTTGTGGGACAAATCAGCAAGTGTATGTGTATTGTATGCTACAGATTTAAGGTAAATGGGTCTTGTACCGAGACAGTTATTCCAGGACAAGGTTTGAGGCAGGGACACCCAATTTCTCCATACTTATTTCTTATTTCTGTTGAGGGTTTCTCTGCTTTGCTTGATCATGACGAATCCATGGGTTCGATTAGAGGCATCAAAGTAGCATCTGAGGCCCCTACCATCACACACCTGATTTTCGCTGATGATTCCTTGCTGTTGTTGGAGGCCACCGAGGAGAGTGTGTCCATAGTGAGTGAAATTCTTGAAGTATATGAGAAGGGGTCGGGCCAAATTATTAATCGGGACAAGTCTTCTGTGCTCTTCAGCAAGAACACGTCGCAGCTTAGGAAACAAACCTTACTGCATCTTCTCGGCCTACAGAACGAAGGTCAACAGGGCAAGTATTTGGGGCTGCCTCGCTATGTGGGCAAGGCTTGTCAAGCCTGCTTTTGAATACCTCTGAGACAGAATCCGGGACCTACTTCAGGGTTATAAAATCAAGATGTTGTCAAAGAAGGGTAAGGAGATCCAAATAAAAACGGTTGCCCAAGCAATTCCAGCCTATGCCATGGCCTATTTTGATCTGACAAAGTCCTTGTGTGAGAGTATAAGCGACATGATCTGGCGTTTTTGGTGGGATAACCAAGAGATGAGCATAAACATCACTGGGTTAGCTGGGAGAAGATGACCCATCTGAAGGAACAGGGAGGGCTTGGGTTTAGGGATCTACACGCATTCAATATTGCAATGTTGTCTTGCCAAGTTTGGAGGTTGATCCAGGCACCGGACTCGCTCTATGCTTGTGTTCTATGTGCTAAATACTACCCGGACGGCGACATTTTTGCAGCTACAGCGACCCTGGGCATCAGTTATGTTTGGCGGAGCATCCTTCAAGGGGTGTCCGTCGTGAAGGAGGGGATGGTGTGGA